>NC_060119.1:517880472-518183503 GCF_021461395.2 Schistocerca americana | reverse complement strand
ACGAAAGCCAGAGCATCGCAGATGTTCACAGGCGCTTCCCGAATGTTTACGGAGAACTGGCAATGAGCAAATCCACGTGGAACCTTTGGGCGAGGCGTCTCTCATCATTGCAGCAAGTTGTTTAACAGAAGACCATAAAGATCAACCAAGGACCTTCTGAGCGGAACTGCTTGCGCATTGCGAGGCTGGTCGTAACAATTTTTTGACGAAAATCGTCACAGGCTTTATGACATGGGTCCATCGCTTCGAACAGTTAACATAACGGCAACCCATGGAGTGGCGTCACACCACCACTCCTTCGAAGAAAAAGTTCAAAGTCGCACACTCAGCTGGTAAAATGGCGACGGTCTTCTGCGACTATGGAAAGGTTATTATCTTTCATGTCCTTCTCCATGTTTCAAAAATGGCTTTGAGCACTACGGGACTCAACTTCTGTTGTTATCGGTCCCCTAGAACTTAGAACTACTTAAACCTAACTAACCTAAGGACATCACACACATCCATGCCCGAGGCAGGATTCGAACCTGCGACCGTAGCAGTCGCGCGGTTCCGGACTGAGCGCCTTAACCGCGAGACCACCGCGGCCGGCTTCTTCATGATGCTACGACCAACTCCGAAGTGTACTGTGCTATCGTAAGGAAATTGCAGAAACGACTTCAGCGTGTTCGTCGCCACAAAAATGCAAACGGACTTCTCCTTCTTCATGACAACGCGAGGCCTCACGAAGTCTTCGCACCCGAGAGTAGCTCACAGAACTTCACATGACTGTTCCTCCTCGTCCATCCTACGGCCCGGATCTCGCACTTTCTGATTTCCATCTGGTTGGCCCAATGAAGGATACATTCCGCAGAAAGCAGTACGTGGACGATGGTGAGTTTATTGATGAAGCAAGACGTTGACCGTTGGCTCCGACGTTGGACCAGCAGAGCGGTACCATGCAGCCATACAGGCTCTCGCTGTAAGATGGCGTAAGGCCGTCGCATTGAACAGAGATTATGTCGAAAAACAGTTTTCTGTAGGCAAAAGAGCGGGAATAATTTGGTGTATTGGAATCCTAAATAAAATCAACGCGCTTTCAGAAAAAAAGAGCTGCGTTACTTACTGAACGCCCGAACGCCCCTCGTATTTTAAATCTATTGTCCTTGTATTCGAGAGAATGGGGGCTCCAGTCTCCATCCGGCCATTTTGATTTAGGTTTTGGTGTTTTCCCTAAATCAATCAAAGCAAGTTCTGGGCCCCGCCCAGTTCTTGTCAAACCAGACCTGTAAGTATATTAATGGCTGAATACACGAATTACATTCTTCTTTGTCGTTCAAGTGTAACAACATGATAACTTCAGTATCCTTGTAAAAGTGATCCACAGACGAATGTTACTACCAGGTCTACAACTTTGCTTCTGCCGTTTTTTCTCAAAGTTCGGGGCTTTATTGTGAAAAACTTACAAAAAAACTATGATTCATAGTATTGCCCATCGCTAGCCACTACATTCTCCCATCTTTCGGATAGCTTACGAATCCCGTGGCGGAGGAACTGGACGTCTTTTGTGGGGATCCATGAATCGGTTCAATTTTGCACTTGTTCATATGATCGGAAGTGCTGGTCAGCCATATTGTATGCCACTGATCGAAGAAGATGGTAGTCAGAGAGAGCAACGTGTGGAGAATACGGCGGATTGGATAGGACTTCTCCTTTCAACGTTTCCATGTATATTTTGACGGGTTTTGCGACATGGGGCAATGAGGACGCTGCTGCAGCGTTTTCAATCGGAAGTGTATGATCACCCGCCATACAGCCCGGACTTGGCTCCCTCTAATTTTCATCTCTGCTCAGATGAACCGCTGACTATGAAGACAATATTTTGGCGCAGACAGAGGGCTGCAGTCCAGCGCAGAAAATTTTCAGTTAGCAAAGGAGGTTGTCTCTAATGATGAGGGTTCTGGAAAGTTGGTACAACGGTACGAGAGATGTCCTCGTAAGTCGCGGGCTCGACCATGTAGAGACGTAGCTGCTAGTCCTCGCAGTTTCGTTTGTGTATGGAGTTACAAGGAGAATACGTTTGAAAATTAAAGTAAGTTCGAAGGAAAATGCATACACGTGGTGTCTGTTCTTTCGGACACGTCCCAAAGAACATCATTTATGATGCAGCAGCTTTTTTGAATTAAGTCACAAACAAATTACAGACCTTGGCTGCGAGCGGCCATTGATTGAAATCAATGGCGCTGCCGGATCATAAATGGTCTCTGTTCTTTTCGGACGCCACGTATATATAACTAATACCAATGATCTCTTCAGTGTAGATCCAGACCAGTCTCGAACTGACGCGAGTCGCCTAAATACTGCGAATAATCAGGATAATGGGCGAGGGGCACTACACGCTACAGTAGTCCGTCTGCATCTACGTGATTACTCTGCTATTCACAATAAAGTGTCTGGTAGAGGGTTCAATGAATCACCTTTCTGCTGTCGCTCTACCGTTCCACTCTCGAACGGCGCGCGGGAAAAACGAGCACTTAATTTTTTCCGAGCGAACCCTGATTTCTCTTACTTTATCATGATGATCATTTCTCCCTATGTAGGTGGGTGCTAACAGAATGTTTTCGCAATCGGAGGAGAAAACTGGTGATTGAAATTTCATGAGAAGATCCCGTCGCAACGAAAAACGCCTTTGTTTTAATGATTGCCACCAATTCACGTATCATGTCTGTGACACTATCCCCCCTATTTCGCGATAATACAAAACGAGCTGCCCTTCTTTGTACTTTTTCGATGTCATCCGTCAGTCTCACCTGATGCGGGTCCCACACCGCATAGCAGTACTCCAGAATAGGGCGGACAAGCGTAGTGTAAGCAGTCTCTTTGGTAGACCTGTTGCACCTTCTAAGTGTTCTGCCAATGAATCGCAATCTTTGGTTTGCTCTACCCACAATATTATCTATGTGATCGTTCCAATTTAGGTTATTTGTAATTGTAATCCTTAAGTATTTAGTTGAATTTGTGGGACTTATCGCGTAATCGAAATTTAGCTGATTTCTTTCAGCACTCATGTGAATAAATTCGCACTTTTCTTTATTCAGGGTCAACTGCCACTCTTCGCACCATACAGATATCTTATCTAATCATTTTGCAAGTCGTTTTGATCATCTGATGACTTAACTATACGGTAAATGACAGCATCATCTGCAAACAATCTAAGACGGCTACTCAGATTGTCTCCTATGTCGTTAAAATAGATCAGGAACAACAGAGGGCCTGTAACACTTCCTTGGTGAACGCCGGATATTACTTCTGCTTTACTCGATGACCTTCCGTTTATTACTACGAACTGTGACCTTTCTGACAGGAAATCACAAATCCAGTCGCACAACTGAGGCGATACTCCGTAGGCACGCAGTTTGATTAGAAGACGCTTGTGAGGAACGGTGTCGAGAGCCTTCTGGAAATCAAAAAATATGGCATCAATTTGACATCCCCTGTCAATAGCACTTATTACTTCATGAGTATAAAGAGCTAGTTGTGTTTCACAAGAACGATATTTTCTGAATCCGTATGGATGGCAAAGTGGTCAGAGCATCTGCCTAGTACACGGGAGTCCCAGGTTCGAATCCTGGCCTGGCACAAATTTTCATCTTTCCCCGCCAGTTTCACTCAATGTCCGCTCGCTGCCAAGGTAAGTAATTTAGAATGAAATTTTCACTCTACAGCGGAGTGTGCGCTGATATGAAACTTCCTGGCAGATTAAAACTGTGTGCCGGACCGAGACTCGAACTCGGGACCTTTGCCTTTTGCGGGCAAGTGCTCTACCGACTGAGCTACCCAAGCACGATTCACGCCCCGTCCTCACAGCTTCAATTCTGCCAGTACCTCGTCTCCTACCTTCCAAACTTCGCAAAAACTCTCCTGTGAACCTTGCAGAACTAGCACTCCTGGAAGAAAGGATATTGCGGAGACATGACTTAGCCACAGCCTTGGGGTTGTTTCTAGAATGAAATTTTCACTCTACAGCGGAGTGTGCGCTGATATGAAACTTCCTGGCAGATTAAAACTGTGTGCCGGACCGAGACTCGAACTAGGGACCTTTGCCTTTCGCGGGCAAGTGCTCTACCGACTGAGCTCTGCAAGGTTCGCAGGAGAGCTTCTGCGAAGTTTGGAAGGTAGGAGACGAGGTACTGGCAGAACTGAAGCTGTGAGGACGGGGCGTGAGTCGTGCTTGGGTAGCTCAGTTGGTAGAGCACTTGCCCGCAAAAGGCAAAGGTCTCGAGTTCGAGTCTCGGTCCGGCACACAGTTTTAATCTGCCAGGAAGTTTCAAGGTAGGTAATTCCTTTGTGTCTAATCCTTTGTGAGGTCGGAAATGTCTGCTGGGAACCACTGTGGAACACGGCAGAACGTCTGCAAGCATATACAGACATGTGCTTCGGAGAAGGAACGGCGAAACAGCGTTGAATGGACACTGGTGTGCTATTACTGCCGGCGCGCGTGCTGATTGGGCTATTGAGCTGTGACGCGGCGGCGCCCCCTCGCCTCTGCGCGATTACCCGCGCGGGGCATCGGGACACTCGGGAGCCGGCGAGCTCCCGCGAGGTCGGTGACTCACGCAGGCGGCGGGAGGTCGGGAACCCTAAACCACGACATTTAATGCCGCGGCCGGCCAGCCGCGTCTGCCGTGTTTTCTGGGGGCCCTGGCGGCGAGATTTCCTATCGCGTATCCCCGAGCACGGGTCGCTGGCCTTGCGCCGTAAATGCAGTCCGAAGTAGTACTCGGAGATCTTCGATAAAGACGCCATGTCGTATTACTCGCTACATACGACCTCTAGCTTCTTGTCTCTGTTTGCTGCGGTTCCCACGAAACGGCAGAGGCTACAAGAACGGACATTACATTACAGTCGGCGCTGTCACTTGCCGAGATAAGCATCGCAGCTACTTCCCCTCCAGCCAGCTGTTGGTGTGTTTGTGAGACGACATACGACGCAAAATAACGGCGGTCCTAATCGTTATGTACGTATTAACACTGCCACATCTCAATACAGACCGCAGCACACTGTATGTTACACTGGAAACTTCTTTTAACTACACCAGTTACAACGTAAACTATTATTATTATTACCATCATCGGCATGCATGCAATAGCATGCGCTACGTAATATTTTCCAAAACACATCGCACAAAAACGCGATTTTTTCGGGCCTCATACCTAGGGTTCTATTGGTGATTGAAAGGTAGGTTCAAGTGCTTTCGATAGCCCTTGGGCTTGGAACCATTTGTGCACCCAACAGTAGGACAGTCTTAATGTAACTATCATACAGTACAGAGTCGCAGTTTGCCGCGCGGCTATTATCCGAGCGGTCTAAGGCGCTGCAGTCATGGTTCAAATGGCTCTGAGCACTATAGGACTTAACACCTGAGGTCATCAGTCCCCTAGAACTTAGAACTAATTATACCTAACTAACCTAAGGACATCACACACATCCATGCCCAAGGCAGGATTCGAACCTGCGACCGTAGCGGTCGCGCGGTTCCAGACTGAAGCGCCTACAACCGCATGGCCACTGCGGCCGGCGCTGCAGTCATGGACTCTGCGGCTCGTCCCGGCGGAGTTTCGAGTCCTTTGTTCTTTGGATAATTTAGGCTAAGTAGTGTGTAAGCTTAGGGACTGATGACCTTAGCAGTTAAGTCCCATAAGATTTCACACACATGTGAACAGTTTTTTTAGAGTCGCAGTTTGAATACTACACACAGTTCCTGCAGCATAGACAAATGCAGCAAATCCGTTAAATGTGGTCTACTGTGCTCCTTAATAAGGGTATTTTGGAGGCACCATTTAGATCACGGGCAATTCCTGAGAAAACTCTAAAAATATGATTTTTGGGTACCAAAACCGAGCCGCTGATTCCAAAACGGTTATGCACTGCAAATGGCTGATATTTTTACGATGTATTCCACGGGTCCCGCTCTCTAACAGCCTTAAAAATTTTCTGTATGTTTTTATCCCTTTACGAAATAATTTACCGTACTTGTATACATAAAATACATGCGTAAAATCCGGTGTGAGGCGAAATCTAAACAATAAATAACTGCAGCAAATTGCTCAGATTTTAATGTTACATTCCCGTTTCAAAAATGTTTATACAGGATCGAGAAACACCCCAAAAACATGCTTTCTGAATACCAAAACCGAGCCGAGGTTTCCAAGAAGGCTATGCACAGCAAATGACTGTAATTTCTACGATATATACCTAAGACACCGATCTCGAACGATATTGAAAATTTTCTTGATATGTCTATTCATTTCATATATGTAGAGGTTCAAAGTTAATCTATTTTTACACGTAAAATTCGCTGAGGCGAAAACGTAATTTATAAAGTGACGTAGCACGGAGAAATATGCTGTAAAGTGTCTCCGTTATCATCGGAAGTGTTTTTGGAAGCCCTAGTACTGAAGCACATGAAAATGTTTTTGCACACAAAATCCGGTCTGACAAATAGAATTATGTAGTTTTACGTTATTTCAATTTCGCGTAAGTAAACTATCAAGATTTTACTGACTAGAAAGTACTTTTCATTTGAGTTACACACCCTGCTATAGCAGGAAAAAGAAGGGAATGAGCAGAAAAGTGCCCCTATCGGAGCACAAAAAAACAAATATGCTCCTATTTATTAAAAGACTCTGACTGAAACGTGGAATACCAGCTGCTTCATTCTATCTCCCTCAGTATCTTCAAAAAAATTTCCCAACATTTTTAGCATGCAAGGAGAGAGTAGGAGTGAGAAAGAGATGAAAGGGTAATAAATACTGGAAGATAGTAGACAGTGACGGCAGTGGAATAGAGATGAAAAAGTTATAAAAACTGGAAGATAGTAGACAGTGGTTGTGGTATAGAAAGAGCGAAGGAGACAATGGCTGTATGAGAGACAGACCAGTGGCAGTGGAACTGAGTTGATAGTGATGGAACAGTATTAGGAAAAGGGTGAAGGAGTCAGTGCCGATGGTGAGGAATAAAGAGAAAGTGGAAGTGAGTGAGAGCCAGAGAGTCTATGACAACGAAAACGAGGAAAAGAGATAGTGAAAGTGAGAAGAGACAGCAGCAGTCGGAAGGAATGAATGAGAAGATAGCAGTAAAGAGGGAGACAGTGAGCGCGAGAGAAGACAATAGTAGTAAGGCAGAAAGAAGTAAACTGTGGCTGTAAGACAGGAAACAGAAACGAAACTTCGTGGCAGATTAAAACTGTGTGCCGGACCGAGACTTGAACTCGGCACCTTTGTCTTTCGTGGACAAGTGCTCTACCAATTGAGCTACCCAAGCACGACTCACGACCAGTCCTCTCAGCTTCAATTCTACCAGTACCTCGTCTCCTACCTTCCAAACTTCACAGAAGCTCTTTTGCGAACCTGCAGAACTAGCACTCCTGGAAGAAAGGATACTGCAGAGACATGGCTTGGCCTGGGGGATGTTTCCAGAATGAGATTTTCACTCTGCAGCTAAGTGTGCGCTGATATGAAACTTCCTGGCAGATTCAGGAGACAGTAACGGTTAGAGAGACAGAAACAGATTCTGACAATGAGTTGGGCTTAATGAGTGAGTGAGATGGGCAAGTGGGAGTGGACAGGTATGAACGATTTACACCAATAGACTGGTGGGCGTGAGCAAGTTACTGTTGGTGGAGGGGGGGAGGCGTTGTGGGTGTGAGAGACAAGTTGCATGTTAAAAAGACCGCAATTTTTTCGCATGCCAGAATCTCAGGGAAATTTTTTAACTTTGCCGAGGAAGATAAAATGAGGGAGCTGGTACTCCGCTTTTCAGTCAGTCTTTTAACAAACAGGAGCATATTCGTCTTTTTGTGCTACAGTAGGAGCATTTTTCCGCTGATTATTTTATTATTATTACTATGTCTAGAACGGAACTTTCGCCCTTCGATGGAGGGTGCATCGTTTGAAGACTTTCTGGCAGATGTAGGCACGACTAGTTTTATTCGCGCCCAAAGCTTCAATACCTCCAGTAGTGTGCTTGCAAAATAGTGTAGTCCGTATCTGTGCAGCCAGTGTGGTAGGGGAGGGGGCGGCGGCGCGGGATTGAACCGTCGACCTCCCGAATGCGAGTCCAGTGTCTAACCACTGCGCCACCTCGCTCGGTGATCACCGTCGTGAACGCCCACTGATTAGTATGGGAGCGCACACAAACGCATAGCTCACTTAACTTGTAAGCTATACCTAACGAGTCTGCAAACGATCGTATTCACGGGTTGTGTCAGTGTGACCAGTAATTCGGACATATAGACGTTCAAACTCAGTAGTTTCTCACTGGAGTAGCGAAAACGAAATAAGCACTTAAACAATGGATCAACTAAAGCCAACCAAGTCCGACCACACACTGCCACAAGAAAAGCTCATACAACCAAAAGGGAAAAAAGGTAAAGTAGACATTGTCGCTTATTACTATGCCGACAATATAAAATGCACATACATCACGTGTAAATTATTAGTCCCCAAGATCCTGTAATTTGTGACAGAAGGAGAACCAATATGAGTTCAGGAGTGCAGCAGCTCTCAGTTCCAGCCAGAGGCCGCTAACGCTGCGCCGTATCTTTGTGTTTACAGGCGAGGCCAAGAGGCGGCACTCGTGGTCCAGCGACTGTGACTTCCAGCTGGTGGCCGGGGCGACTCTGCAGCCTCGCGCCCTCTCCACGTGGTACCTCACCGCAACGGTACGTTGTCTGTCCAGCTCTTACATCATCCGTTAAGTTTCAACATGGAGACCAGAAACTCCGTTTTTCGGTCATCTTGCGGGTGAACCGACAGTCCAGTCAATCGGGAGGACTGGTTGGATGCGGCCCACCACGAATTTCTCTCCTCCCTCAACCTCTTAATCTGTATAGCACTAGCACCTCAGTTATTTGCTGTTCTGCTCTACAGTTCTTACCCTCTACAACTTTCTCTATTACCGTGGAGGCTATTCGCTGATGCCTCAACACACGTCCTCTCAACGTGTCCCTTCTTCTTGGAAGTGTTTTCCATACGTTCCTTTTTTCACCGATTCTGCAGCGAACTTTCTCATTTCTTATAAGTCCATTCTTCTGTAGCACCAAATCTTAAACGCTTCGATTCTCTACTGTTCCAATATTCCTACCGTCCATGATTCACTGCCTTACAATGCTGTGCAACAAACGTACTGTATCAGAAATTGCATCCTCAAATTGAGGCCTAAATTTGATGCCAGTAGACTTCTGAACTTCGTGACCATCAATTTTGATGTTAACTTTATTGCTATTCTCATTTCTGATACTTCTCATTACTTTTGCTTTTCTTGGTTTACTCTCACTCCATATTATTTTCTCATTCAACAGATCCTGTAATTCTTAAAAATGGTACAAATGGCTCTGAGCACTACGGGACTTAACATCTGTGGTCATCAGTCCCCTAGAACTTAGAACTACTTAAACCTAACTAACCTAAGGACACCACACACATCCATGCCCGAGGCAGCATTCGAACCTGCGACCGTAGCTATCGCGCGGTGCCAGACTGTAGCGCATAGAACCGCTCGGCCACCCCGGCCGACTGTAATTCTTCGTCACTTTCACTGAGGACAGGCATATCATCAGCGAACCTTGTCATTGATAACATTTCACCCATAATTTTAGTATCACTCTCGAACCTTTCTTTTGTAGCCGGCCGCTGTGGGCGAGCGGTTCTAGGCGCTTCAGTCCGGAACCACGTGACTGCTACGGTCGCTGGTTCGAATCCTGCCTCGGGCATAGATGTGTGTGATGTCCTTAGGTTAGTTAGGTTTAAGTGCTTCTAAGTTCTAGGGGACTGATGACCTCAGATGTTAAATCCCGTAGTGCTCAGAGCCATTTGATCCATTTGAACCTTTCTTTTATTTCCTTGATGACTTCTTCGATGTGCAGAATGGACAATAGGGGCGAAAGACGACATTACTGCCTTATACTGTTTCTAATCTGAGCACTTCGTTTTTGGTCTTCCTATCCTATTTCTCGCTCTTAGTTATTTTACATATTGTATATCTTCCTTCTTTTCCTATAGCTTGTCCAGTTTTTTCTCAGAATTTTGAAAATCTTGCAACATTTTACATCATCGAACGCTTTTTTAAGGTCGACATATCCTACGAATGTGCCTGGATCTTTCTCCAGTCTTGTTATCGATCGCAACGTCAGAACTGCTTCTCTGGTGCCTCTACCTTTCGTAAAATCAAACTGATTTTCTTTTCCATTATTCAGTATGTTCTTCTGGTTAGCAACTTGAATGCATTACCTGTTAAGCTGATTGTGCGATAGTTGTCGCACTTATCTGCCCTTGCTATCTTCCGAATTGTGTGGATGACATTTTTCCGAAAGTCTGGTGATACATTATCAATCTCTTAGATTCTACACTCCAACTTAGATAATCGATCGGCTGCCACTTCCCCCAATTATTTTAGAAATTCCAATGCATTTTTATCTATACCTTCTACATTATTTGATCTCAAATCTTCCAAAGCTCTTTTAAATCGTGATTCTGATACTGGATCCCCTATCACTTGCCTGTTGACTTCTGTTTCTTCTTCTTTCATGTTATGAGATAAATCCTCCCGCTCATAGAGGTCCTCAATGCACTCTTTCCACCTATCTGCTCTCTCTTCTTCGATTAACGTAGCATTCCCGGTGGACTCTTCACGTTACCACCCTTGCTTTTAATCTCACTGAAAGTTCTTCTGACTTCTCTATATGATGAGTCAGTCTTTCCAACGATCATTTCTTTTTCGATTTCTTCACATTTTTCCTGCAGCCATTTCGCCTTAACTTCCCTGCACTTTCTCTTTATTTCATTCCTAAGCGATTTATATTGGTGTATTCCGATCTTTCTCTGTACTTTTTGTATTTCCTTTTTTCGTCGGTCAGTTGAAGTATTTCTTCTGTTCCCCAAGCTTCCTTCAGAGTTACCCTCCTTGTACTTATGTCTGACTGTCAAATGTCTCTGATTGTCCTTTTTAGAGATGGCCACTCATCTTCAACTGAACTACCTACTTTGGTGTTCCTTATCGCAGTGTTCACTTCCTTAGCGAACTCAGCATTCCTCAGTTTTTGAGTATCCCACAATGATTTTTCCGATTGTTTCTCTTAAACTTCAGAGTACTCTTCACAGTTACTGAATTTTGGCCTGAGTGTATATCTGCTCCTGCGTACGCCTTACGATAGCTGATATCGGAATCTGTCTGTGACCAACACGTAATCCAGACGGAATCTTACCGTGTCTCTAGCTCTTCTCCAAGTATACCTCCTCTTCCTGTGAATCTTATACAAATTCTTCACTATTACCATCTGAAATATATTGCACAACTCAAATACTCTTTCTTCTCTCGCATTCCTGCTGCCAACCCACATTCTCCTGTAACCCTTTGTTCTATTCTTTCCTCTTCGATTGCGTCCCAGTCCCTCATAATAGCTAGATTTTCATATCCATTTACATATTGAAATACCCGTTCAATATCTTCATATACTTTCTCTGTCTCTTCATCTTCTGCTTGCAACGTCGGCATATATACCTGAGCTGCCACTGTCGGTGTTGGTTTGCTTTCGAATGTGATAAGAACAATCTTATCACTGAAGTCCACAGTAACTCGCTCTCTGCCCAATTTCCTATTAATAACGAATCCTACTCACTTTATAACATTCTCTGCTGCTGTTGACATTACGCTACAATCGATTGACTGGAAATTCTCATCTTATTTCCATTTTACCTCTGTGACCCCTACTATATCCAAATTTAGCCTTTGCATTTCACTTTCCTAGCTTTCCTACAACGTTCAAACTTCTGACAGTCCATACTCCAACTTGAAAAATGTTATCTATTCGTTGATCATTTGATCTTTTTCTAATGGTCACCTCCCACTTGCCAGTCCCCTCCGAGAGATCCGAACTGGGGATTAATTCAGTATCTTTTGCGGATGGATCATCATGTACGCTTTCTCAGTTACAGCTCACACGTCCTGTGGGTACACATTACGCTTCTTTAATGCAGAAGTATGTCCTGAACCTCTGTCTGCTCTTCCGCTCTCTTTGACAAGACCGTTGGCAGAGTGATGATAACTTCTTATGCCGATAGTCTTCGGCCACCATCGCTGATTTTTATTCAGAATTTAAGCTATGGCTAGGTTCGAATCCGGAACCCAGGTTGTTTGATAACTAATCAAAGAACCTACTCCCAACCTGAGGGTTCAATAGGAAACGTCTGAACTAACAATTGCTATTTTGTCTAAAACTGACGTGGTGAGACCACTATTGGCTGGTTGCTGTCTTCTTCTTTGTAATAATCAACCTACATGAACTAACAATTGCAGAAATGGAGTTTTACGGCTGCGCGCCCGAAATCTAATGTATTACTCAATGCTTTATGTCGTCCTTGTTGTAGTGTGGTTTGTAAACTGCGACTGCTTATGACATAAAAGATAAATCAAGCAATTATATGTGTCAGTCTCTTTTTATTTTCTGATGCGAGGCGTTTCGAGGGCTTACACCCTCATCTTCAGGTGGATCAGTGGACTGCAGTCGTCTGCCTTTAGTTAATGTACAATCAGCACGTGTTAACGTAATATAACACTGGAATTATAAATTTTAGACAAATCTAAAGCTACTTAGAGCGCTCATAGAGTGTTGGAGCAGAAATAACCCTGAGGGTTGTCATAGATATACATTTTCACCTTTCAATGGCATAGAAACACGAAACAACAACATAAACAGTCCACAAATATAGAAATACAGCCTTGCAAGTCAGAGAGCATTCATTATCAGGTTTTGACAACATTGATAATAATCTAATAACACTTCAAAAACCTGAACTAAGGCCACAAACTAAACCTATACGAAGAATTCGACATTTTTATTCACAACAGAAGACATTGGCATAACATCGTTCACAATGACTTAGCTGTGACAATGGTAATGTCAGTTTTAGAAGGTTCTCCAAGTATACTAGAATATGGACAGTAACCGTTACTAACCTCTGCTTTGGAGTGACCCAAGTCATCAAAACAACTTCGAAATCACCAAACCGACACATTAACGAATAAATATGCTGAATTATAGGTTTATAGGCCGCTCATTTTTATATATTTGCAGTAATTATATTTTAAAATGAAAAGTATGTAAGGATTTTAACACTTCTTTGCATGTTATATGCATCTTCAATTCGCATTGTAAGCTCGTAACGAATGCTCTCTTGAATTACAAGGCACTATGTCTCTACATCTGTACACATTCTGCACTGTTTATGTGTTTGTTACTTGTTTGTGTGACGTCTTTAGATGTTTATTTGTAACGGTCGTCATTGTTATTTCAACTGCATCATGATGTAAGTAGCTTTACCATTGCTTAAAATGTGGAATTCGAATGCCATATTACGTTAACAAGTGCTGATTATTCTATTTCTAGGGAAATGAAACTCGAAACATGCAACTGGTTGCATCCAGCAGACAAAAATGCTATGTAAGCCTTCGAAAAGCGTCGTGGTAGAAAATAAAAAGTGATTGTCACAGATAGTCGTTTAGTTTATCCCTCACACCGAAGAGTCAAACAAACTGGTACACCTGCCTAATATCATGTAGGGCCCCCGCAAACACGCAGAAGTGCCGCAACACGACGTGGCATGGACTCGACTAATGCCTGAAGTAATGTTGGAGGGAACTGACACCATGAATCCTGCATGGCTGTCCATAAATCCGCAAGAATACGAGGGGGTGGAGATCTCTTCTGAACAGCACGTTGCAAGGCACCCCAGATGTGCTCAATACTGTTCATGTCTGGGGAGTTTGGTAGCCAGCGGAAGTGTTTAAACTCAGAAGAGTGTTCCTGAAGCCACTTTGTAGCAGTTCTGGACGTGTGGGGTGTCGCATTGTCCTGCTTGAATAGCCCAAAAAAATGGTTCAAATGGCTCTGAGCACTATGGAACTTAACATCTGAGGTCATCAGTCCCCTAGACTTAGAACTACTTAAACTTAACTAACCTAAGGACATCACACACATCCATGCCCGAGGCAGGATTCGAACCTGCGACCGTAGTAGCAGCGCGGTTCCGGACTGTAGCGCCTTGAATAGCCCAAATACGTAGGAATGCACAATGGACATGAATGGATGCAGGTGACCAGACAGGATGCTTACGTACGTGTCACCTGTCAGAGTCGTATCGAGGCGTAGCAGAGGTCCAGTATCATTCCGACTACACACGCCCCACACCATTACAGAGCCACCACCAGTTCGAAAAATCCTCTGCTGACATGCAGAGTCCATGTATTCATGAGGCTGTCTCCATACCCGTACACGTCCATCCGCTCGATACAATCTGAAACGAGACTCGCCTGACCGGGCAACATGTTTCCAGTCGTCAAAAGTCCAATGTTGGTGCTGACGGGCCCAGGCGAGGCGTCTAGTCATCAAGGGTACACGAGTGGGTCTGCGGCTCCGAACGCTCATATCGATGTTTCGTTGAATGGTTCTAGTGCTGACACATGTTGATACGTCAGAGGGGTTGCACTTCTGCCACGTTGAACGATTCTCTTCAGTCGTCGTTGGTCCCGTTCTTGCACGATCCTTTTCCGGCCGCAGCGATGTCGGAGATTTGATGTTTTACTGAGTTTCTGATATTCACGGAACACTCGTCAAATGCGTGAACGGTAAAATCCCCATTTCATCGCTACCTTGGAGTTGCTGTGTCCCATCGCCCGTGCGGCGACTATAACACCACGTTCAGACTCATTTAAATCTTGATAACCAGCCATTGTAGCAGCAGTAATCGATCTAAGTCTGCGCTAGACACTCTTTGTCTCATATAGGCATTGCCGATAACAACGCCGTATTCTGCCTGTTTACATGTCTCTGTATTTGAATATCTACATCTACATCTACATGATTACTCTGCAATTCACATTTAAGTGCTTGGCAGAGGGTTCATCGAACCACAATCATACTATCTCTCTACCATTCCACTCCCGAACAGCGCGCGGGAAAAACGAACACCTAAAGCTTTCTGTTCGAGTTCTGATTTCTCTTATTTTATTTTGATGATCATTCCTACCTATATAGGTAGGGCTCAACAAAATATTTTCGCATTCGGAAGAGAAAGTTGGTGACTGAAATTTCGTAAATAGATCTCGCCGCGACGAAAAACGTCTTTGCTTTAATGACTTCCATCCCAACTCGCGTATCGTATCTGCCACACTCTCTCCCCTATTACGTGATAATACAAAACGAGCTGCCCTTTTTTGCACCCTTTCGATGTCCTCCGTCAATCCCACCTGGTAAGGATCCCACACCGCGCAGCAATATTCTAACAGAGGACGAACGAGTGTAGTGAAGCTGTCTCTTTAGTGGACCAGTTGCATCTTCTAAGTGTCCTGCCAATGAAACGCAACCTTTGGCTCGCCTTCCCCACAATATTATCTATGTGGCCTTTCAACATGCTTATACCAGTTTCTTTGGCGCTTCAGTGTATAACGGTCAGTGCTCCACGGAAACATGAACACGGCCAACTGTTGTACACTGATGAGCGCAATCTCTGTAACCACATTCTTATTTAAATGTTTTGTATTCCATTCTTTGATCACAATAGCATTTCTTTAAACGATGACCGGTTTCAGTCCGTAATGACAATCCTCAGATCTACAATACACAAATATATACAACTAGCGAGCAGTGTGTCTTACAGCATAATACAGCAATACGTTTCATAATATGCTATCATACAACCAGGGAAATGTACAGATAAAATACGGTAAAACGTACCTTTTTACACCATGTCCTAAAGTGATAAGGCCATAATGGCACCGTCAAAACGTATATATATAATCAGCACAGCATCGTCACATAGATATAAAATAAGGTGTAGAATTGCTATTGTGATCAAAGACAGGAATAAAAAACATTTGACAGTATTGGATCACTGTTTGTATACGCGACTATGTCGCAGTTGGTGAACCTTCTTATTGACGTGTTGATCGACCTTTGGATCGCAATATAGCACCGACTTTGCATGGAATGGATTCGGCAAGTCCTTGATAGGTTTACAGATGTATACGACGCCAGATGTCTACGCACTGGTTATCACATTCCTGCGAATCACAGGCCTGTGGCTTATAGGCTCAAAGATGGCGTCCAGTAGCGCTCCAGACGTGTTTCATCGAATTCAGGTCAGGTGAATTTGGTGGCCAAGACATCAATGCGAGTTCACTATCATGCTTCTCAAACCACTTAGCACGATTCAGGTCTTGTGACACGGATACTTATCCAGCTTCAAAATGCCACCTACATCGGGGAAGGCATGCATAACGGTGTGCTGATCGTACGGAATACTGTTCATGTAGAGTCCACATCTGTCTACCACAGGTCCCATGAACGCTCATATCATAATATTGTCCCCACCCACCTGTGACCGTGGCGCAGTGAACGTATCATTGTTAAAATAGTTCCCCATTGCGACGCACAGTGGTGTGGAGCTCAGAAAAGTTTGTCAAAAATAGAAATAAGATTTAAATTTAAACGTAAATTGGTATATAGGGGTTATCTAGGTCGCTAATTATTCATATTTATAACCCAAAAATTAAAAATCACAAATAATAATTACAGTATTACAATCGCAAAATGAAAAACAGTTTGTTTTTCTTTTATTTTTATTTTGAAACTTGTTGAGGAATCATCTCTCTGTCGGGATAGTTATCACGTTTAAAATCAAAGTCAGTATCACGCTTATCAGAAATTTCTAGAAAACTTTCACGTTCGTCATCAGGAAAATATAAAAAACCCTAGGGCGTCCATTGGCAAATTTTTACTTTTTTCCGCTTTTTTATTTTTATGAGGTTAGAAATGAGTGGATCCGAAGATACTAGGAGTCAAAGAAATACATCTTCCATTATATTGATGAGTGAATATTTCCTGGAAATACTGCTTGATATTTTTTGATATATTTATTTCTAGCTTCTTGAGCGTCTTCAGGTAACTGGTATATTGGTAACATCACTGATTCTATTATGCGAGCACCGTCCATTAAGACTTTATGAACTGTCATAGTCATGTAGTAAAAGGGATACTTCTCCACACACATTTCCGCAAAATTATGATAATATTTTCGAAATTTTTCGATTTTCATCTTATAGCCACATGACATGACATGCAAGCTAACGTGAAATCGCTGGATGAATTTTTCATCCATCCCCAGGATCTGAGCATGGTTTTAAAAAAAGACGGCGAGCAGTATTGCCGTCATTGGAGTTCTCATATCCGACTTTTGGACGATCAAAAAGAAGCGTTATCTGCGTTGGATCTAGTTCTGAATTGTTTTTTTTCCGAATCTCGAAATGCTTTTTATCTTCCGTTGATCGTAATTGCCATTATGTCCAAGGTTAAATAAATACTCAAAGCAACGAATCCGTGCGCATAAGGTTGATAAACAGTAACGTAAATTGGCAACATTGATCACTATATTATTTACAAAGTCAACACTATTAAATTGTTTTGACGTTGCTCCATTCAAGTAGCAGTGCGAAGATAATGTACTAGGTGTAGCATTACAGAAGTTCCTATCAATCCTTGTGAAAATCCTTTTCTTCCCATACGATTTGAAATGGACGTAGAGACGCAAATTGGCCTTCAATATATTCCTTCTGGTTTAGAGTAAATGTTACACTTTCATCTAAAAATTGTAGCCTTATACACTATGTGATCAAAAATATCCAGACACCTGACTGAAAATGACTTAGAAATTCGTGCCACCCTCCATCAGTAATGCTGGAATTCAATATGGTGTTGGCCCATCCTTAGCCTTGATGTCAGCTTCCACTCCCGCAGGCATACGTTGAATCAGGTGCTCGAAGGTTTCTTCGGGAATGGCAGCCCATTCTTCACGGAGTGCTGCACTGGGGGGAGGTATCGATGTCCGTCGGTAAGGCCTGGTACGAAGTCGGCGTTCCAAAACAACCATCGTGGAGAAGTACCTTGAAACAGAAGATATCAGGCGAATGGAGTGGTCTGCCTGTTCTCCAGACCTAAACCCCATCGAGCACGTCATGGATGCTTTCGGTCGACGTATCGCTGCACGTCTTCAAGCCCCTAGAACACTTCCGAAGCTCCGACAGGCACTAGTGCAAGAATGGGAGGCTATATCCCAGCAGCTGCTCGACCACCTAACCCAGAGTATGCCAACCCGTTGTACGGCCTGTGTACGTGTGCACGGTGATCATATACCATATTGACGTCGGGGTACATGCACAGGAAACAGTGGCGTTTTGTAGCACATGTGTTTCGGGACGATTTTCTCAACCTATCACTAATACCATGGACTTGCCAATCTGTGTCGTATGTGTTCCCTATGTGCCTATGCTATTAGCGCCAGTTTTGTGTAGTGCCACGTTGTGTGGCGCCACATTCTGCAATTATCCTTAATTTATCAGCACGAGTGTACTTAAACCTAACTAACCTAAGGACACCACATACATCCATGCCCGAGGCAGGGTTCGAACCTGCGACCGTAGCAGCAGTGCGGTTCCGGACTGAAGCGCCTAGAAACACTCGGGCACAGCGGCCGGCGTACATACATATCTCTGTATTTGAATACGCATGCCCATAACAGTTTCTTCGACGCTTCCGTATATATATTTGTGTGTGTGTGCGTGCGTGCACCAAGCTCGAACTCTTACGGAAATCTGCGAGATACAGTGAGTAATGTGGCTACTGAGCAGAGGCACGACTTCAGTAGTGTGTGGCATAAGGCGAGAATGTGGGTCTGACGGGGGGTGTGCTAGGGTAGTCGCCGGCCGGAGTGGCCGAGCGGTTAAAGGCGCTACAGTCTGGAACCGCACGACCGCTACGGTCTCAGGTTCGAATCCTGCCTCGGGCATGGATGTGTGTGATGTCCTTAGGTTAGTTAGGTTTAAGTTCTAGGGGACTTATGACCACAGCAGTTGAGTCCCATAGTGCTCAGAGCCATTTGAACCATTTTGCTAGGGTAGTCCATGCTGTTGTGGTGACTACTGCGTACGAATGGCGTAGTGGTCAGCGCATCTCCCAGTAAGCACGAGAGCAGGATTCGTATCCCGTTCAGGCACAAAGTTTCAACTTGTTTCATTGATAAAAATCAATGCCAACTGGCAGTTACTGTGTTTAATTTCTTTGTGCACTGTTTCAGTGGGAAGGCACCACATATATATCATATGAAATACTTTGAATGTACATCTTACCTGGCTAGAGGAAGGTCTTCCAACTCAACTCTGCAGAAAATGTTTATCCTGACCACAATGCATAGTCGGCCGGGGTGGACGAGCGGTTCTAGGCGCTACAGTCTGGAACCACGCGACCGCTACGGTCGCAGTTTCGAATCCTGCCTCGGGCATAGATGTGTGTGATGTCCATAGGTTAGTTAGGTTTAAGTAGTTCTAAGTTCTAGGGGACTGATGACCTCAGAAATTAAATCCCATAGTGCTCAGAGCCATTTGAACCATTCTGAACCACAATGCATAAATAGCTGTGGAGAACGAAACGTTGACAGCACCGGCAACAAACTCATAATGGCGTATCAGAATGACCTTCGCTACTGGTTGTAGCGAACTAGGAAGTATTGCTCCAAGCAATGGAGATCTCGCCAACCATACGATATATGGGCACTTCACTCTACTAGTCGGCGAGGCATGGTTGTAACCTACAATAAATCTTGCAAACACTGTTCACCTCTAAACTCAGCACAGTTATTGCGTGCAGAGTCAAAACAGAGGGTGCAAATATGAGGCTACCGAGCGCCATCTCATCGCCGACGACCGTGAAAAATAAGTCCCTAGCGTTACAACACCCCAGCATAGACGTGTTACACTCTGCTGCCACTGGACAGTCCTTGAGGATGTTGCATTTTTTTTTTTTTTCGAGCGATCCATTCAGCAGTGATATAAGAAATACTCTCGATTGATGAACTGGTCGCACATCGACCACAGACCGATTTCTGCGCGTGGTCTCGTCCCTCTGTGTGTTATTTCTTACAATGAAGTCCCATTAAGGACAAAGTTTGCACCCCAGGTCTGCTTGTCAGCCTTTATGACGTATGGAGCTCTCATCGAAAGCATCTAAGGCCATTAATGTTGTAATCGCCGCGTGTTACGTACGACGTATTTCCAGGCGCGACTGGATACTGCACTTTTTGTAGGTGTGATGAAGGCAGCGCGACTGACACATTCACGGTATTCGATCCTATTGTTCTCGCTGGCACGAGCGGAATGCGCTGTGTATCGTTCAGCGGCTTCGCCAGGCTTAAATGAGGTGCAGTAAATTCGACGGCAAGTGTGTTTCCGCGTAGCTGCGGCGTCACGGTACGCGAGGAGCGGCGGCGAACAAGTGGGCCGCGGCTGACGTCACTTAAATCAGTGGAGCAGCGATGGACGCCCCCTTGTCCGCTCACACTGGACCCGTGCGCCACGGCGGCGCGTGGGGACAGGCTGGCCACGTTGCTTGCCCTACCTACAGCTAGTCTCTGCTGCACATAAGCAGACCAAGCTTCTTTATGTGAAGGAGTAGGCGCTCGCCTTTTCCTATCTCTTCTGTACTCATCCGGAATCTCGTTGACTTTGTGTTTTGTAGTTCAATAATTGTTTTATTATTACCTCTGTCATCCTATCGATATGTTCTAACTATTGTTGCACTACACCCCGAAACTACGGTTCATGAGTTTTGGTACAGTACAGTAAGGTGAAAAACGTAAATAAATGTGTGTGAAAGAAATTTGGAGACAAGGACTTCTCTTTGTTTTTTGTCTGTTAGTTTTGCACGTAATTAGAACTTCACATCATTCAGTGTTAGTTCATAGTATATTTTACATCGTTACAAAATCAGTTTGCATTTTATAAGTAATAAAAATTAGTTGTTCGCTTAACTTTAGCTCTTTCATGTAACCATAGCAGTTACTTTTGATACAAGTACAGTTTTCATGCGCAAAACACAAAAATCTATATAACTATCATTGTTATATTGTACTCAATAAAACGTTCTTCATCATGATCAAGAACAAGAGTTTCCTGTTATTACTGATAAATGGGAAAGCTGTTTACGCATAACAGGAACCTATTTTATACAAGCTCGGTGAAGTACTGAGGTGATGTTCGATACATTTGTTTTGCGGATTTTTTTTTTGTTTCACCTTTTTGTTAATGAAATTTGATTTTCCAGCTCTGTATGACGAATCTGAATTTTTTTTTATTTCTACAGCAAATTCCCGCTGTTAAACGTTACAATACCAAAATTTTCGAATAAAATCTGAATAATTATTGACAGTTTCAATTTTGCTATAAATACCGTTTACTTTTAAGTAATGGACAGGAAGGTTATGTAGAACAAAAACCTTCCGTAGGTTATGCTGCCCTTTATACAGGGCGATTTTTTTCACCTTGTACCAACTCCCGGGATTGATCGATGAGAGGATACGGAACAAAAAATGTTTAATGAGCTTATGTCCGGAAATGCATTGTTTCCATGCTGATGATGAGGTCCCATACTTCGATGAGCGTAGGGGACGATTCGGGAGACCCGCACTGCTGTACTGGGCAAGCTCCTTGTGGAGGTGGTTTGCCATTGCCTTCCTCCGACCGTAATAAGGATGATGATGATGATGATGAAGAAGACGACACAACAACACCCAGTCATCACGAGGCAGGAAAAATCCCTGACCCGGCCGGGAATCGAACCCGGGACCCAGTGCGCGGGAAGCGAGAACGCTACCACAAGATCATGAGGTGCGGACGTTTCCATGCTAGAGACCATTCATTGAATCATACATTGTTACAGAGACTGCAGTGTAATACGCGGTGTACCATGCAGCTACAGCTATAGTATATGCTGAAACTGGTTTCGATGTACCTCAACGCGTACTTGTACGCGCCGTAACATGTTCTGTTTCACACGTTCATATCGGCTCGGCAGCATCCGAACAGTGTCAAAGGCAGCATGAATACGCTGCTCCAGTGTCTCCACGCTGGAATGGGCGCAGCGTACATGATACTTTTGAGATGGCCCCATAATCAGTAATCGCACGGGTTGACATCCGGCGAACGAGTAGGCCATGCAACTGGACCCTTCGTCCGATCCATCCTCCAGGGAAGACACTATTGAGATGCGTCCGAGTGTTAACTGCAGAGTGAGCTGGAACACCATCATGTAGTATCCACATTACCCTTCGGATCATCAATGGCACTTCTTCCAGCAGGAGAGGGAAAGTCACATTCTCCGGAAGTAAAAATTACACTTTTAATTATTTGTGCTGCTATTACAGAATGAGAAAATAATAGGAAGATAACAGAGTGCTTTCCCCTACATACTGCTGCAAAATTACACTTTTAATTCTTTGTGCTGCTATTACAGAATGAGAAAATAATAGGAAGATAACAGAGTGCTTTCCCCTACATACTGCTGCAGCGCAGCTTCAGCCATTTGAACGGGGTCACCTTCTGGGCTTGCGCGGAACCTGGATGGACGTATTGACATACTGCTCCACATGGTGGGCACAGTGTATCGGTGGTGTGTCGCTGCTGTCGACAGTAGTCTGTGTAACACTGCCACACCTGTAGGTCACGTTGTGCGAGTCCGCGTGGTATAGGTTCACGTCAAGACTGATACAATATGCTAGCATTGGTGGCCGACCGAACATCAAATTCGAATGGTTCAAATGGCTCTAAGCACTATGGGACTTAACATCTGAGGTCATCAGTCCCCTACACTTAGAACTACTTAAACCTAACAAACGTAAGGACATCACGCACATCCATGCGCGAGGCAGGATTCGAACCTGCGACCGTAGCAGCCGCGTGGTTCCGGACTGAAGCGCCTAGAACCGCTCGACCACAGCGGCCGGCGACCGAACATCCTTCAGGGACGGAATCCGGGCGCAAGCTGCACCTGCTGTGTGATCAGGCACTACTGGGATCCGTGTGCTTCCAGCAGGAGATAAGGTCACGTGTGACTCCGGCCAGGCTACCGCTGACACCACCACACCGCCAAGCATCGCTACTCTGGTGTCGTGAAAGAGGTGATTGGGGAGTGGAATGGTGCTCTGTTGTCTCCAGTGATGAGAGTATGTTCTTCTGCATGCGAGTGATCGGCGTTCACGTGTATGGTGGAATAGACCTGGTTAGATAACTATTCCAGAGTGCTCTCGCCCACAACACACAGGTCCCATCCCAGGCTTCATGGTGGGGAGGGGGAAGGCGTCATCAGTTATAATTGGCGGTGACATTTGATGCGCAGGTTGTTATCCCCGTGCTACTGTCTTTTCTTCTACAGAAATGTGACGTGTTTTTTTCAGCAGGACAAGTCACATCCACACACGGCTGCTGAGATGCAGCGTGTTCTTTGTGATTTGCAACTGCGCTGGTCACCAAGATCACCTTATCTCTCGCCAACTGAAACATGAGGCACATGATGACGCGGGAACTCACTAATTCCTTAAGTTTTTTTTTTTTATTTTGTTTCAAAATGGCTCTGAGCACTATGGGACTCAACTGCTGAGGTCATTAGTCCCCTAGAACTTAGAACTAGTTAAACCTAACTAACCTAAGGACATCACAAACATCCATGCCCGAGGCAGGATTCGAACCTGCGATCGTAGCGGTCTTGCGGTTCCAGACTGCAGCGCCTTTAACCGCACGGCCACTTCGGCCGGCTTATTTTGTTTCCCCCGCCGTTAACTGCCTACTCAAACATATACCTGGCTGCATAAAAAGTTCTCGGTTTACTTGCCGCGTCAAATTTGGATAAAATCCCAAGCTTTCGATGACTTCCTCCGTCATCTTCGTCACAGGTAAAACTGACTGTCGTGGACCGGTGAGGCTCACCATTTTATAAGCTGTGGACGGCTTCTCATTGGTTGGATGACGTCACGGTGAAAACGGCGCATACGGAGGTGGCGGCCTCTATGTCCATAGATTTTGTTTGCGCGCTTTATCCAGCGTTGCTTGCAGCGCCATCCATCGCAACAGGCGGAGAACTGTGAGGAATGTAAGAATTCTCCCTTTGAGCTTTCTTTATCAATATACCTGGCTATTCTGTAGTCACGTTGGATTGACAGCGCAATCTGTTGTCAGGTGCACTGACTGAGCGGGTGCTGTGAAGCTTGCCAAGGTTGCGGAAACCCAAGTTGGCCCGCTTTAACCTCAGTGTACTTACCTTTTAGGATCACTTTGTTGCCTGTCTGTCAGTCTGACTGAAAAAAAAAAACATTTTTCTTAGGAACAGGTAGACCTGTCAAGTTGAAATTCATATTACATATTAATCGTGACCTATAGTGAGAAGTCTGACAAGTGTCAAGGTCTCATGGTACGTATAAGGGAAAAAAACCGAAAATTGTTCATTTATAATTACAAAACACGAAAAATAGTTTTTTGGTCATTTGTTACACAATTGTCTGTCTGTCCGACTGTTACGAGCCCTTTTTGTTCATGACATTGACATTTGTGTCACATACTAAGGTCTGCGGTCCCCTAGCGGTGTAAAAGTTTTAAGCTTCCCAGTCAGTGCAATCAAAAAATGCGGTCATTCAGTTAACACATTTGATACTCGCAAACTCATCCTTCGAAACATACAGAGTACTTCCCATTGGCCTAGAATAACGACATTCGGCAAGAACAAAGATTTCACAGTGCAAGTAAAGGAAAAAAATCCAAAAATTGGTGATTTCTAATTGTATCACTTTTTTTGTTATCCGACTGTCTGTCGATGCTTCTGTTAAGACCCCTTTTTCTCAGGTACGGGTAGACGTGCATTTCTGTGCTGAAACAGATAAGCAAAAAATTTCGAGATTCACGTTTCTATCTGCGGTCGTAATGAAGTTTGTGCGGAACCCTCGGTACGCAAATCCTACTCGCACATTTCCGCATTTTTTCCCATCTGTATCGTTTTCATTTGACTCCCACTTATATAGTGCTATTACTTGGGACCAAACGTTTGCCGGCCGTCGGTGGCCGTGCGGTTCTAGGCGCTTCAGTCTAGAACCGCCCGACCGCTACGGTCGCAGGTTCGAATCCTGCCTCGGGCATGGATGTGTGTGATGTCCTTAGGTTAGTTAGGTTTAAGTAGTTCTAAGTTCTAGGGGACTGATGACCTGAGTCCCATAGTGCTCAGAGACATTTTGAACCAAACGTTTCTAGCTGTAGCGGCTTTTTCCACAAATATTTTCTTTATACTTTAGTTTCCCATCGACAGAAGACGAGGTGATTTACCCTTGGGCTGAGTTGGAAAGTTTCGGCCTTGGCATTGTTTAGGATACGATCTTGGCGTCCGCCCAATCTAGCGATATAAGGATCCCACGGAGAGAGCCAAAATAGGGAATTTGAATGCACTCCATCCCGAATAGGAGTCTAGCGTATTGCAATTGGACCGCCTTGCTTTTAGCATCAGTTGGCGCCTCGTGCATACAAAACGTGTTAGATTTTTACTGCTCTCTTAACGAGTGCGTATCTTATATGTTAATAATATTAATAGTAGACCGAGAGAGATCCTGAGTGTGTGATACGAAATTACAGCTTCTTCTTGCAGCAGGCGTGAGAACGCAGAGTTTGCGTAAAACGATAAGATCGGTATCCTCACAAGAGGCTTCTAATCAAATTGTACATCTAGGGAGTACCGTCGCAGTTGTGCGATTTCCTGTCGGAAAGTCACATGCATAGTAATCGACGCAAAGTCGTCGAGGGAAACAGAAGTGATATATGGTGTCCCGCAATGTAGTGTCGTAGGACCTCTGTAGTGTCAGTCTACTCGTTTATAAACGATTTAGGAGACAATCTGAAAAGCCCTCTTAGACTGTTGATGATGTTGTCGTGTGCCGTCTAGTAAAGTCATCAAAAGATCAGGACCAACTGAAAAGTGATTTGGACAAGATATCTGTATGATGCGAATGTTGTCCGTTGGTAAAAAATAAAATGTGAGAGTTCTTCCATATGAGTAAAGTAGTAAAAAGATTTCGTTAAATTTTGGATTACGCGATATATCATACACATTTAAAGGTTGTCGATTGAACTAAAAACCTAGAGATTACAATAGCCAAGAACTCAAATTGAAACGATCACACAGATAATGTTGTGTGAAGGCGAACCAAAGACTGTTTCATTGGAAGAACATTTAGAAGTTGCAACAGATGTACTAGAGACTACGTTTGTCTGTCTTCTTCTGGAGTATTGATGCACAGTATGGTGTCCATACCAGATGGGATTGACGAAGAACATTGGAAAAATTCAAAGAAGAAGACTTCGTGAGTTGGGGTCCAGTCATTAACACGAAGTCGTTTTTTGTTGCGGCAAGAACTTTTCACGAAATTTCAGTTACCATCTTTTCTTCCGAAAGTGAAAACATTTTGTTGTTTCCTTTGTACATAGGGAGAAATGACCATCATAATAAAATAGAAATTACAGTCGAGCGGAATGATTTCGATGTTGGTTTTTCCCATGTACTAATCGAGAGTGAAACGACAGAGAAAGCACTTAAATGTGCATTGCAGAGTAGCAGTGTAGATATGTAGACCAGACGTAGATCGCTGATGCCTTTTAGAGGATAATCAGCATCGGATTTTAGTGCTCCTCCTCCCGTCCGTTATTATGAACTACGCACGCTCAAGAGAGTCTAAATAGTTATGCCTAAAGACACACAATTTAGATCTCAGGGAGAAGTGACAATGACAGTGACGAAAATAGAAAGAAGCAAGTGTAATTCAGTTGCTGAATAACTTTCGTGGAACCCCGGGTAATGACTGGCTCTTCATTCCACACTATCGATTCATGTCAAAGGTAATAGACTACGGAATATCTTTCGAAATATGTGACTGACCGGTGGAATATTTGGCTAACACAACCCACTGCGGTATCTTGAATGCCCTCGGAGAGTTTTAAATCCATAGCTTTCCTACCATACGTGAGAAGACTTTCGTCAAAAATAGGACGGATCCTCAGGAAAGATAAAATGAAAGTGTTTTTTCGCCCTCCACCAAAGACTCCAGCACTCCTGGGTTCCGTTAAAGATGATTTGGTGCTTCGGAAGCCTGGGGGTTATAAGATCCGCTGAGAGTGAGGCCGTTCATACATCGGAAAGACGACACGAACAGTCCACGAGAGATGCACAGAGCACCGCAGGTACACCCGGCTCTTACAACCTAATAAATCTGTGGTGGCAGAGCACTGTATTGACACTGGGCACTGTATGGTGCACTATAATGTCGAAATTTTATCCTCGACTTCATCTTTATGGAACTCAGTAGTGAGAGAAGCAATGGAAGTTCGATTGGCGACGATTTCAATTAATAGAGGTAGTGGCTTCAGCTTGGACCAGTCATGGAATCCGGAAATTTCTGTAATTAAATCACAAAGACGTGGCGACGGTACAGCTCTCCGTGACACATCGATATCACCGAGTCGATCGACTGCGCAGCCATAGATTTAATTTCCACGCATATGTTACACCTCTTTGCCGCCTTTCAACGTCTCTGGCGCCTTGTGTATCTTTGGCCGCATCCGCAGTGGTTCGGTCCTCGAGTTTAAAAGGACGGAGCAAGTGCTGGAGCGTTAGTCACCTCGGCTCACTCTGAGGATGGCTGGACGGTATTCAGCCAAAATATTACAAGAAGAAGAAGCTGAATTTATGCGGCTGCACGCCCGAAATTTTGTGGAACACGTACATCTGGATTGCAGGACGGGGAAAAGCTGAACCTGTATGTCAGAGGGGGGAACTAAGCCCTGCTACCCCCTGTTGTGACAGTGCTTTAACGCAGTGACTGCTGAGTGCGCCATAACAGCGCCTGTCGCGCTGAGCCATCGTCGCAGGCTCTTCTGTAATTTTCTCACCAACAAGTACTTAAAATGAATTGTACTTCGTAAGTTCTTTATTGCTAAAGTTCCTAAAACTAGATATATTACAGTGAAGCACATTTTAGGAATTTTTTTCTGTGATATACACTGTGCAACAGAATTAGAGGATCGCTTTTCGAAACCTCCGTAGTTCCAGCCCGTTGCAACGCTAGAGCTTGCAATTTGGTTCAAGGGCACGTGCAGCCTTCCTCTGCAACTGTTCAAAAGCGTGGCGCCCTGCAAAGTTACCTTCGTGTTCGACATCCTCTCAAACAGCAAGCTGTCGACACATGCGAAAAAAAGGCCACAGCTCAGAAGTTTGGCACCAAATTTCACAACTCTGCCCAACGGGATCGTGGACGTGCCATAAGGTCGGAAGGTCGTCACGTCCCCCCTCTTGCCCACATTTCACCCCTTCTTTTGTCGCCTCTGCGATGGAAGTTAGTTTTGTTATGAGTGGCCGAAGAAAACATTTCAGATACACTGTTGCTCAGAATCGTAACGAGAAGGCCGAGGGGGAGGGGGGGATCGGTAGAGAAAGGCCGTCAATGAAACCATCTCTTTCCCTGGGGCGTTGATTCCCACACATTTCGCGGTCGAAAACGACAGTTCGTAATGCGATGAGCAACAGGAAGCCATTCTTGACAATCTGTAACACCGTTGACGCCGTCGAGCGTTTCAACCCTTCTCTAAGGACCGCGTGGGGCTGCATTCCCGTCAAACGTAATCGAACCCGTTTGGAGCGCAACACGACTGCAATTTTTGCTCCCGTGTGCAGGTTGGAGCTACTAGGGACTGCCCAAAGTCATTCGAAGAAACTTGAACGTGATTCGAAACAGCTAAGGATGCATATGCTTTTCCAGTGCTCCTACTTTTTGTCCTCCTGTGGCATGATGACGGTGGAATGCGACACTGACACATGCGTGAATAAAACTGCAAAGGGTCACTCTAAGACACCCTCCCCCAATCCAGCTAAACCCTCAGTGGCTCCCGCCCATCTTTGTGGAGAATTTTAAAAATGTACCTGTACAGGCAGAACCCGTGACCAAGCCTAAGCGCTTTCAGGCTGGCGACCCCTTCAACATTCTTTGATTCCTGATGGCCTACTATCAGATGCAACAGCAGCACTGTAGAAGCATAGAAGCAAAAGCGCATCAGCGTAGTGGGTTTTATCTGTACAGGTACGTTTTTAAGGTGCTCAAAAAAGGCGGGTGGTTGGCGCCGAGAGTTTTGTCGAACTGGGGGCGGGGGGGGGGGGGAGGAACTTAAATCAACTCTTTGCCCTTTACTCATGCGCACCGAGAGTTTTTCGAACTGGGGGCTGGCTTAAATGGACTCCTTGCCCTTTCCTCACGTATGTGCACGTAGAGAGCGAGAGAACTTGAAAATTTGCACATGGTATTTGAAGGCATAGGTTGCATAAAATCCTTAGGTAGGGGCAGCTGAATCACCTTGAATACGTCGCTAGCAGTTAAGGGTTGATGACTGAGCCATCTCGCTCTCGGTCTACCAGTTATAACTGTTGTCAGACACATTTCCAATTCTCAGTTGCTAATATATTTTCCTCCCAATAACGTTTGGAGATGCAGACCAGTTCGCAGATTTTATCTGTCAAGCTGATTCAGAGTGACATAAAATAGTAGCCTGGAGACGATGGGTCAGTTCAAATCAAGTGGCTCTGAGCACTATGGGACCTAACATCTGAGGTCCCCCTAGAACTTAAAACTACTTAAACCTAACTAACCTAAGGACATCACACACATCCATGTCCGAGGCAGGATTCGAACCTGCGACCGTAGCAGTCGCGCTGTTCCGGACTGAAGCGCCTAGAACCGCTCGGCCACATGGGCCAGTCTTTCCATAATCTGTCTTAATTATTTGTAGTAGGAGTCTACTAAGTTGCCTTAAGGGGCAGCGACTTCTCTATGAAGGGAAATGATTTTCCAGTACCTGCAAAAAGTCCTCACAAGAGTGCTATTAGTGACGGCAGGAAACGGCCGCTGGAACTGCCTGCGTTCTACTCCTGGGGCTGCTTGGCTGCAAGATCTGTTGTTAAAAACATTTACTCTGCACTAAGAATAGATTATTATGATACAACATCGCAGATTGAAAGTTCGTTCTGGATCGGGACTCGAATACCGACGTTTATCAGTTTCGAACTTAGGACTGGGTTCGGATGGCACTGTCGCTGTGAGTGCTGCCCACGACACGCTTATTTCAGGCCAGTCTCCCCGTCCTTGTCAGACAAACAGCAAATTAGCTGTCGAGAAACTTCCTTTCAGCGCATCCTTCACTGCGTTGTGAGATGGTCCTTGTGCAGTAGATGGATCACAACTGTCACTGAACTTCAGTCACAATTTTGCTTGTGCCCGTATCGAAGGACAGCAAGCCCGTACTTTCTCACTTACTACGAAATCCGACTATACCTTGGATACGCTTTCGTATTCACAGACCAAGAACGCGCACAGAGTAAGACACTTGGCTCGCATTCAACAGCAACGGGTTTCAAATCTCCGTCCCGCATCCAAATCTAGGTTGTCTGTGGTTCTGCTAAAAAAGACATAACCGATTTCATTCTCCGTCATTGTCCTATCCAAACGTGTGCTTTGTTTCGAACTTCCTCTTCTTTCCTTGACTGTATTCGTATTGAATTTAATGTTATTTCTGTTATCGAGATATTCTTATTCTTACAGTCATAGCGATAGTGTATATGATTATGGTAACAGCCTCATGTCCTGCATATTGTATGGAGAATGCACACTTTGGTGCCGACTTCAGCCAAATGATGCTACGTCACCCCTTTTGCCGTTGTCTTAACCTAACTCTTCCATCATTACTTCTTGCATCAGAAATGTACTATGAAATAAATCCTCAAAGAGGTACGTGCTTGCAAATTACCGAGCTTTTCCCCGGCCTGTTGCCATGAATGTAAAGTCTTTTGACATCCTTATGTGCCTTTTCACACAACGCAATCTAAACGATTACGCAAAGTAATCACTCACCGCCTATCCCTCTCACGCTGGCACATTCTGTAACGTATGCGGCCATTTATCACAATTGGACGATTACCGTTTATGGCAGCCAGCCGTATTTCACGCCATCTGCCGTAATTGCTATCCGCTATGCTGACGTAGCTTGTTGAGAGTCGCGATTTGTCGGGAAGGCCATCCACGTAAGTACGGTACGCAGATGCCGCCTCGTAGCTGACGCAACCCTCGGGAACAAATACTTCGCCATTTCGCCTCCTCGGTCAAAAGGTCACCGCAGACCTTCCCTGTCTCCAGCCACAGGTTGCCCATCTTGCAATTATGTCACTGCGCATTGGCCAAAGTACCATTATTCAGACAGTAAAGCACAAGAAACGGTTGGGCTCCTCCGGGAAAGACCACTCGATGTTAAGAGGAAACACAAACGACTATTGAAGTGAATAACTGATTTCCTTCCTCAACATTCCTGGCGCCAAGAGCCGTGAAATTATCTTTCCTCATTGTTTTGCAGAAGGACTTACTAGGAATTAAAAGAAAAAGAATACTACTTTTTCACTGTGGTTATATAACGGGTTCTAGCAAAGTTTTGCAATACAGCTTTATGTATTTAATTTCTTCGGAGTAATTTGCGCCACACTGAATACACCTCTCCATTCTCGGAGACCACTGCCTAAACCAGCTCTCCCAAGTTTGTGTAGTGAGTAAGGCACACTCGTTGCCCCAAGCCCTCAGGAGCCCCACGTCACTTTAAAACTGCACTCCTTTCAGCTTCATTTTCACATGGGGGAACAGTGCACACTCACAAGGAGCAAGGTCTGGACTGTACGAAGGGCGCTCATGGAGCTTCAGTCCTGTACTCCGCAAACCCGCAAATATTCGCTGTATACTTCGACGCGTTGAGCTGGAGCGTTGTCGTGATGGAGGAACTAAGTGCCCATTCTTGACTTCGGTCGCAGGCTCTTCAGAGATTTCAAAAATGGTTCAAATGGCTCTGAGCGCTGTGGGACTTAACTGCTGAGGTCATCAGTCCCCTAGAACTTAGAACTACTTAAACCTAACTAACCTAAGGACATCACACACATCCATGCCCAAGGCAGGATTCGAAACTGCAACCGTAGTGGTCGCGCGGTTTCAAACTGTAGCGCCTAGAGCCGCTCGGCCACTCCAGCCGGCTTCAAAGATTTGAAGAGTTGGGCAAGCACTGCTCAGTGTACCACTTAGCTGTGACTGTATTCTATGTGTCTAAAACAGCACGTTCTACAATTCCATTCGATTTGGAAAAAAACAGCTATTATTTTCTTCTTTACTGATCGGGATTTTCTGACAGCTACGAATGTTTCATGATCTGTAAAAACCCAGACTTTGTTTTGAGTCGTAGTCGGCACGTCATAACAGTACAGCCAAGCCTCGTCACCTGTCACGAAGTTATTCACATACTGAGGTTGTCACTTAGAAAACTTCTTTAACATCTCCCGGCACCAAGTCACACGTCGTTTCATCTGCTCTTCCATCAGTCTATGCGGCACTCAGAGACAATAAAGTTTCTTTACTTGAAAATGATCATGCAGAATTGGACGAATTGCTGGTCCATTTAGCACTAAGGTATCCTATGTGTTTATAGGTCACTCGCCTGTCTTCTTCTAGCATTGTCCTCGCAGCGTCAATGTTCTTCTCCGTAACTGATGATCGTGGCCTTCACGTCTTCTCATCGTCCTCTAGAGTGAAATTTTGCTCTTTAGAATTCTCTGTACCACCTGAATATACACTCCTGGAAATGGAAAAAATAACACATTGACACCGGTGTGTCAGACCCACCATACTTGCTCCGGACACTGCGAGAGGGCTGTACAAGCAATGATCACACGCACGGCACAGCGGACACACCAGGAACCGCGGTGTTGGCCGTCGAATGGCGCTAGCTGCGCAGCATTTGTGCACCGCCGCCGTCAGTGTCAGCCAGTTTGCCGTGGCATACGGAGCTCCATCGCAGTCTTTAACACTGGTAGCATGCCGCGACAGCGTGGACGTGAACCGTATGTGCAGTTGACGGACTTTGAGCGAGGGCGTATAGTGGGCATGCGGGAGGCCGGGTGGACGTACCGCCGAATTGCTCAACACGTGGGGCGTGAGGTCTCCACAGTACATCGATGTTGTCGCCAGCGGTCGGCGGAAGGTGCACGTGCCCGTCGACCTGGGACCGGACCGCAGCGACGCACGGATGCACGCCAAGACCGTAGGATCCTACGCAGTGCCGTAGGGGACCGCACCGCCACTTCCCAGCAAATTAGGGACACTGTTGCTCCTGGGGTATCGGCGAGGACCATTCGCAACCGTCTCCATGAAGCTGGGCTACGGTCCCGCACACCGTTAGGCCGTCTTCCGCTCACGCCCCAACATCGTGCAGCCCGCCTCCAGTGGTGTCGCGACAGGCGTGAATGGAGGGACGAATGGAGACGTGTCGTCTTCAGCGATGAGAGTCGCTTCTGCCTTGGTGCCAATGATGGTCGTATGCGTGTTTGGCGCCGTGCAGGTGAGCGCCACAATCAGGACTGCATACGACCGAGGCACACAGGGCCAACACCCGGCATCATGGTGTGGGGAGCGATCTCCTACACTGGCCGTACACCACTGGTGATCGTCGAGGGGACACTGAATAGTGCACGGTACATCCAAACCGTCATCGAACCCATCGTTCTACCATTCCTAGACCGGCAAAGGAACTTGCTGTTCCAACAGGACAATGCACGTCCGCATGTATCCCGTGCCACCCAACGTGCTCTAGAAGGTGTAAGTCAACTACCCTGGCCAGCAAGATCTCCGGATCTGTCCCCCATTGAGCATGTTTGGGACTGGATGAAGCGTCGTCTCACGCGGTCTGCACGTCCAGCACGAACGCTGGTCCAACTGAGGCGCCAGGTGGAAATGGCATGGCAAGCCGTTCCACAGGACTACATCCAGCATCTCTATGATCGTCTCCATGGGAGAATAGCAGCCTGCATTGCTGCGAAAGGTGGATATACACTGTACTAGTACCGACATTGTGCATGCTCTGTTGCCTGTGTCTATGTGCCTGTGGTTCTGTCAGTCTGATCATGTGATGTATCTGACCCCAGGAATGTGTCAATAAAGTTTCCCCTTCCTGGGACAATGAATTCACGGTGTTCTTATTTCAATTTCCAGGAGTGTAGTTGTGTGACCTGGGCACACATCATCGAGTGCAAGAGTCCTTTTTCAAAGTACTGTGTCTGTGTTTAAGCCATGCGCGAAGTCGTACCGCAAAACTGCCCAAATCTCGCTTCGTGCCCGCGATGCCATAGCAAGCACTTCAAACTAACCGCCATCCGCAGCTCGTGGTCTAGTGGCTAGCGTTGCTGTCTCTGGGTCCCTCGGTCCCGGCTCCAACTCGTCACAGGACCGAAGAGAAAACAGCCAGAGAGATGTCCACATGGATACAGACTACAGCACCGACTGATAAACTAAATGAGCAGGCAGGCAAATACAATCTATAAAGTTGTCACAGTTAACATAAATAAAGTGAGCACACCTTTAAAAATTCGATCCCTCGCGGACTTCCTATGCCAGAGAAGAACGGACGTTGCACTACTGCAAGAAGTGGTTACGACTAAAATAAACCAGATACCAGGATATGCGACAATCACAAATATAGACCCAGAATCCCAATGCGGTACGGCAATAATGGTACGGAACGGGATCGACTTTGGCGGGACTAAAATGTTGTCAAGCAGCCGAGGGACAGCGCTAAGCATAGAAGAGACGCTCTTTGTCAACATATACGCACCGTCTGGCACAGACAACAAGTGAGCAAGAAGCACCTTCTACAATGAAGAAGTAGCCGAACTGCTGATACAGAACAATAACAACATCATCATTGGAGAAGATTTTAACTGTGTCACCGCAGCTGAAGACCAAATACCCGTACCAAACATATGTTCAGAACTTCAACAACTCATCTGACGCACACACGGCAAAATGACCACTTTAGGCGGCCAAAATTCAAATATTTTAAATAGTATGTGCATTAATACTTAGAAAGGCTTCTGACCTTAGGGTTGATGTGTATTCAGACTTGACAAGATTCTGAAAGTACCTACCAACCTAAAAGGTGATTTATAGGTAGCTAAAAATGAAAAAGTAGAATGAAAATCAAATTAGTATATTTTCCTTAAAGTTTGCAGACAGTAATACAGTTAGTGTCTCTCATCATAATCACCCATTGTTCCGTCGTCGTCGTCGTCGTCGTCGTCGTCGTCGTCATCATCATCATCATCATCATCATCATCATCATCACAATCATCATCATCATCACTGTTTATTCGTCACCATTATCTTCAAGCATTTTCACAATAGGTTCTTCTAACATTAACAGTACCTCCTTAGGAAAGGGTTTTCTTTTTTTTATGTACCTCCTCCTCTTGGACGCAATGACAGGATTTGAAGCTATCAGCATCCAGTGGACAATATCCGTATTGGTATGTATTCTTGAAGTTTTCCTTGCCTGGAAAAGTCTTAAACCTTTACATTCTTTCTGACTAGATTCCAAGACATCTTCTGAAAAAAGCCCCACAGGCAAAGGTAGTTCCTTTATTATGTCTGCACCATGTATTAGCAGTTTGTGCACAGATGCACTTATTTTGTACCACTTGTACGTTTCTAAAAAAATTTTTTGCTGTTTCGAGGCAATAATTTTTTAAAATTACTGTAATTAACATTAAATCCGCAAGACAAAACGCTTAGGATGTTTGCAAATCTTTGTATATTTCGGTCTCTAGACCTGTTATAGTCGCAGATTTCGTGGGCTCTGCAAAACATTGTCTTGCAGTATTCCCGTCTTTGGAGTTGCCTCCTACTTACATGGGCTGGTCTACCACTAATCGCATTTCACGATAGAATTTAGTAGTTATTTCTTCTTTTCTTCTTTTTATATTTTCTTTGGCTTCTTTACCTCTTGCTTGCCACTGCTTCAGTTCCAGTTTATATGAAATATGTAACAAGTACTCGTAACATCTAAGGTATGAGTGTAAAACAGATATCCCAAACTTAAATGAAGTAGTCGTAGAATATTGTTTTTGCAAAAGTAAGTCAAGGTTGTTGAGTTCTTTGGGTGTTGCCTTGCACACATTACACGCTTGTGTTGACGAAGTGTCTGTGAGCACATTACACATTTTTCCGTCCATCATTATACATACAGCACGATGTTTAAATGTGTAAGATTTATCCCCAACGGTCACCTCAGTAGGCTGCAAACTTGATATTTGTTTGTGGTTGTAGTGCTTAGAGATAGCAAGACCATTCTGAATTGGATTTGGTAAATCTTTCAATATTCCAATTGAATTTTTTCCACTTTTGTAGCAATTTTGAGACAAACACTTTTAAAAGTGGCTTAATTTTACATACACTGTCTTTTGACTGTTTATATTCACTAAATGTATCCAATATGTGAGTCGTTAATCGTTCTATACACTTAGACTGTGATTGTTTGTAAAAGTTCTCCTTTTTAACACTAAAACTAGATCCATTTTCCTCATATTTAATTCCGAGTGGCTTGGTCCACTCCGTCTACCTGTAAAGAAAGGAGTCTCGTGTCACAATGTGTTGGTTTGAGTTCCTGGAATTTACAATACTAATAGTCAACAAATGCACAAGTGTAAATATTTAGGACGGAAAGCTGTACTAAGCGGAACTTTTTTGAAAGACTAAGGAAAAATATTTTTTAAAAAATCGTCATTTACTATTAACAAGGGTAAAAAAATGAATTGTAGCGTTGTCTATTTAATGAGCACACCTGTGGCTTCCCCCTCCATAACAAATATTGAGATTTTCGCATGAGATGATCAAAAAATTCACGTTATAATATTTACGAGTTTCGAATGCAACTTGCCTGTCAGACCCTCACACGCCTTTATTATCAACATAACTAAGATAATTTTACGGCAGTGAGATGGACCAGTTACCTGAGGTGAAGAACAGAAGGACGTTTAGACCTAATCTATAAGTGTGAAAATCGATTTTTGGCCGCCTAAAGTGGTCATTTTTCCGTGTGTGCGACCACTGAAAACAGAAGATTCGTGGCGCCTTCTCCATCCAACACACACTCAATTTACATACCACCACAAAAATGGTAAAAGCAGAGTGGACCGTATATATGTCAACAGAGCAGCAACTAAAAATGTAGCGCACGTCGAAGTCTATCCTGTCATCTTTTCGGACCACTGCAGCTACGAATGCAGCCTTCATCCCCAAAAAGGAAAGAACGTGGGCACAAGAAGCACGTGGAAGCTAAATATGGAACACCTGCAGGACGCGGAACTGCGCAATCAAATAGCGGAAACGTGGCAAGAATGCCTGGCACAGCGCGCACGCTACAACAGCACGACCGAGTGGTGGCTGGCACGAGCGAGGCCGACAATGCGCAGCCTGTTGATAAGATACAGCGCGGAAAAGTCATTCTGGAGACGAACCACGGCCGAGTTCTACCAGCAGTGCCTGAAAGACGCATTCGACGCACCAGCAGACGACCAGCAATACCTGCCGCGAGTAAGGAGAATCAAGGCAAAACTCCTTCAAATAAAGAAACAACAAATAAGAGGCGTCCTCACCAGAAGCAAAACATATGGCGAGGTGGATGAAGAGCCACTCACCATGCACCACCTAAATAGGGAAAGGGAGAGAGCCACAGGATAGTGCGTAAGTGAGTTTCAGGACAAGCAGGGAAAGACGGTCACGACGAAAACGGAGTTAAACACATCGAGGACTATTTCCGAGACATGTTCCGTCGAGAAGCGACAGACGACGTGGCAACTGCTGAAATTCTCCAGACAGGGCGTTGCTGACTGAAAATGTCGAAGTGGACGATATCAAAGAAACGATGAAGACCAACGCCAGAGGAAGAGCACCCGGCGCCGACGGCATCCCGCTCGAGTTCTACCTCGCATATTGGGACGTGATAGAAGTGCAGTTCACGGAGATGGTGAACGAGATAGTCGATGGGGCGGAAATTCCACCTGGGCTGACCGAATGGAACATAACCCTCATCCCTAAGAAGGGAGCCGCCCGCCGCATTGAAGAGTTTCGTCCGATTACGCTCCTCAACGCCGACTATAAAATACACTCCTGGAAATTGAAATAAGAACACCGTGAATTCATTGTCCCAAGAAGGGGAAACTTTATTGACACATTCCTGGGGTCAGATACATCACATGATCACACTGACAGAACCACAGGCACATAGACACAGGCAACAGAGCATGCACAATGTCGGCACTAGTACAGTGTATATCCACCTTTCGCAGCAATGCAGGCTGCTATTCTCCCATGGAGACGATCGTAGAGATGCTGGGTGTAGTCCTGTGGAACGGCTTGCCATGCCATTTCCACCTGGCGCCTCAGTTGGACCAGCGTTCGTGCTGGACGTGCAGACCGCGTGAGACGACGCTTCACCCAGTCCCAAACATGCTCAATGGGGGACAGATCCGGAGATCTTGCTGGCCAGGGTAGTTGACTTACACCTTCTAGAGCAAGTTGGGTGGCACGGGATACATGCGGACGTGCATTGTCCCGTTGGAACAGCAAGTTCCCTTGCCGGTCTAGGAATGGTAGAACGATGGGTTCGATGACGGTTTGGATGTACCGTGCACTATTCAGTGTCCCCTCGACGATCACCAGTGGTGTACGGCCAGTGTAGGAGATCGCTCCCCACACCATGATGCCGGGTGTTGGCCCTGTGTGCCTCGGTCGTATGCAGTCCTGATTGTAGCGCTCACCTGCACGGCGCCAAACACGCATACGACCATCATTGGCACCAAGGCAGAAGCGACTCTCATCGCTGAAGACGACACGTCTCCATTCGTCCCTCCATTCACGCCTGTCGCGACACCACTGGAGGCGGGCTGCACGATGTTGGGGCGTGAGCGGAAGACGGCCTAACGGTGTGCGGGACCGTAGCCCAGCTTCATGGAGACGGTTGCGAATGGTCCTCGCCGATACCCCAGGAGCAACAGTGTCCCTAATTTGCTGGGAAGCGGCGGTGCGGTCCCCTACGGCACTGCGTAGGATCCTACGGTCTTGGCGTGCATCCGTGCGTCGCTGCGGTCCGGTCCCAGGTCGACGGGCACGTGCACCTTCCGCCGACCACTGGCGACAACATCAATGTACTGTAGAGACCTCACGCCCCACGTGTTGAGCAATTCGGCGGTACGTCCACCCGAACTCCCGCATGCCCACTATACGCCCTCGCTCAAAGTCCGTCACCTGCACATACGGTTCACGTCCACGCTGTCGCGGCATGCTACCAGTGTTAAAGGCTGCGATGGAGGTCCGTATGCCACGGCAAACTGGCTGACACTGACGGCGGCGGTGCACAAATGCTGCGCAGCTAGCGCCATTCGACGGCCAACACCGCGGTTCCTGGTGTGTCCGCTGTGCCGTGCGTGTGATCATTGCTTGTACAGCCCTCTCGCAGTGTCCGGAGCAAGTATGGTGGGTCTGACACACCGGTGTCAATGTGTTCTTTTTTCCATTTCCAGGAGTGTAATAGCGAAATGCATCACAAACCACCTGAAATCGGCGATGAGGAAAGTCATCAGTCCGGGCAAACATGTGCGGTACCAGGGAAAAATATATTTGACGCCACATGCACCTACAGGGATATAATAGCACAGGCCGCCATCACCAGAAGCGCAGGTGCCATAATTTCGGTGGACTTCAACAAGGCCTTCGACAGGATCGATCACAAATATCTCATAGAGACACTAAAGACACTCGTGTTTGGGCAAAAATTCATCACAATCATCCAGAAGATACTAAGTACTGCGAGATCGACAGTAATGATCAATATTGGAAAACAAAACAGATGAAACTGGACAGATCCGTGAGGCAAGGCTGTCGATTGTCAATGGCTCTATTCGCTATAGCACTGGACCCGCTGCTGCGGAAACTCACAAATGACATCAGAGGATTCTCCGTAGGAGACAAAGCAATAGAATGTATAGCTTACGCTGACGATCTAGGCATCTTTATTGAAGATCAGGAAAATATTGGGGGAGTAGAAACTATCATGAACACATTCCAAAAAGCGTCAGACGCCCAAAACAACCCCAGAAAAACAGTGCTACTGCCGATAGGGAATCAACCACTCAAACCGGACAGGCATTGGTGCAAAATAGCAGAAAGCCATAAAGTTCTCGGAATATTTATACAGTCTTGTCCACTTAGAATGGCCACATACAACTGGAGAGACGTGCTACACACCATAAGAGGACTCTCCAGACAGCACGCAAACCGGAAACTAAAAATCCACCAGAAAATATACCTGATAAACACGACGATCCTGTCGAAAGCATGGTACCTGGCGCAAATCCTAAGCATCCCGGCCGAAATTGCGCGAGCACTTACGAGCGCAGGTACTACCTGTTGTGGCGTCGAAATATATTCAAAGTGGCGCAAGCAATATGCTCGCTGCCAGCGAAAGAAGGGGGACTAGGTCTAGTTGATATAAAGACCAAATGCGCAGCCCTTCTACTAAAACGAACGCTCGCCATCCAGGACAATAACCCTGACAGCGTCACAGCCAAGATAATTGATACCGTGGCGAACCCCAGCCACAAAACAGCCTAGAGAATATACTAGGCCCTCAGGGGGAAGCCGGTAAAAAACAAAATTGAACACAAACTCCCGCAATACAATTGGAAACAAATATGGGGAAACGTCTCGGAAAACGTGTCGGCTAAACATGCGAAGGAGACATGTTACAAAATAGTCAACAGAACGGTACCAACCAACCAAAGACTGAAGGAGATAAAACTCGTCGTAATTGACAAATGCGACGTATGTGCTACGATCGACTCCCTCGAGCACCGATTCACCTGCGGGAATGCCACCAACATGGAAGCGTGCCAGCAGATGGTGGCCAACATCAACAGAACGGCGCCGGGAAGCACCACAGTGGAGTCAATCACCGCCCCAGATTGCAACCCATTTCCACCACCCAAGCGACTGGCGACTCTCTGGATCCTCGCCATGACGGCACACGCCATCGTAGCGAGGTGGCAGACCGACCAGCTGGCCTTCCTGATGGACCTCTGGGAGGAGAACAAGACGGCCCAGTACCACAGGCGCTACCACGAGAACTTCAGAAACTTCCTGCAGATTCCACTGCAGACAGCGATCGCCAGAGTCCTCCCTAGCCTTGTGCAGTGATAGTGAATAAGTGCAACAGAAAAGATAAAGTGCTTTCTCTTCTCCCCTCAAATAGTGAAGTATAGTAGTATGAAGTGTTTCTGCTTAGTGAAATCAGTGATACAAAGTGCTTCTCACCAAACATCTGTCATGCTCGCAGCCAAATCAGTGTCAAAAGTATGCCCAGTAGTACTAATAGTGATTTTTTTCTTTCTTCCTAATTATTGTACTATATTGTCTAGGATACAAGCATTACTTAGTGGAAAGTGCCAACTACTCATAATTTTTTTTGAATGATTTCCTATACTATGTGCCCTAAAAATGTATATTGTTTACTCACACTTTCCTCTCTGCTTCTTTTATATAATATGACATAATTTTTTCCTTCTTCTTCAATTTATGTACAATCTGTAGCACATGCAAAAAAAATTTTCTTCCACTTCGGCTCCATCTATTATGCTGATGTTTTTCCGCATACTGTCCCACCAAACAGTGCAAACTAGAGGAAGAGATCAAACCAGAATACACAATGTGAACGTGGCATCACAAGTGCATGACACACAGAAATTTGAACTCAAAATCAATGTGTCGATGCTACGTACAAATTATTATGCCCGTCCTGCAATGCTTTACCAAAACAAAAAAGACGACAAATGGCCATGTAAAAGGGTTCAAGGGCAACAATAAGAGAAAAACGAAAAGAATATACAAACGAAAACCTATAAAATGACAGTAATGTTAACCAACTCTAGAAATAGGATAATAGAATGAAATGTTTCTTTATTTAAAAGTACCGTTTGTTAATATATTTAAATAAATATATATGGTTACAAAAAAAGGTTCAATTCCCGCCCGGGTCAGAGAGAAATCGGTTGGAAACTTTCCTCATGTCAACACGTTGTAGGTGTCGCCACCGGCGCCAACCTTGTGTGAATGCTCTGAAAAGCTAATCATTTGCATATCACAGCATCTACTTCCAGCCGGTTAAATTTCGCGTCTATAGCATGTCATCTTCGTGGTTTAGCAACTTTAATGGCCAGTATTCTAATAAGGAACGAAGAGATGCGCTTGAAGTTCTCTGAGGCTACAGATTCTGCGATAATGAATAGCTAAGTAGGCAGTTCAGTTGAAGAGGAATTGACATCTCTAAAAAGCGCAATCACAGACGCTTGAGAATAAAACCCTGGTACAAGCAAGTAAACTGCTAAAAAAACATGGGTAACAGAAGAAATACCTCACATGATCGACGAAAGAAGCGAGTGCAAAAAAAGTTCAGGTAAATTTAGGAATATAGATGTACAAGTCACTTAGGAATGAAATAAATAGGAAGTGCAAGGAAGCTAAGGGAAATTGCTACATGAAAAATATGAAGTAATCGAAAAAGAAATGACTGTCGGCAGGAGTGAGTCAGCATATAGAAAAGTTAAAACAATCGTCGGTGAAATTAAAAGCAAGGACGGAATTAAGAGTACAATGGTAATTCCATTATTACATGCAGAGGAGAGAGTGGATAGATGGAAAGTGTACAGTGAGGACGTCTATAAGGAGCAGGATTTACCAGACTATCTGATAGAAGAAGAAACAGAAGTCGATATAGAAGAGATAGGGGATGCAGCATCAGGATCAGTATCTAGAAGAGCTTTGGAATAGTGAAAATCAAATAAGGCAGAGGGGATAGATAACATTCCATTGGAATTTCTAAAATCATTGGGGATTGGGCATTGGGTATTGGGGATGTGGCAACAAAACGACTTTCATGTTGGTGTGTAGATATACCAACGGACTTTCGGAAAAACACACAAATTGAGGATCTGTTAGATGACGATCAGTTTGTCTTTAGAAAAGATAAATCAACAGAGAGACACTGTAAACTTTCCAGGCGTAGTAATTTGTAATATTCATGTCGGGTATCCAGCAGGAACATATCGCCATCTGGACGCAATATTTCGGCGATCCACCTGGACGCCATCTTCAAGTGAGTCGCCGGATCTGAGAGGCAGTTCTGACGTTGGAGTTGATAATGGAAGCAAGACTGCAGAAAAATCGAGACACATTCATAGCATGTGCCGATCTGGAAAAAGCGTTCGAAAATATAAAACGATGCAAGATGTTCAAAATCCTTAAAAAAAATAGCGGTAAGCTATAGCGAAAGACGGGTAATGTACAAGAACCAAGAAGGAACTATAAGGGTGGAACACCAAGAACGAAGTGCACGGATTAAAAAAGGTGTGAGTGAGGGATGTAGTCTTTCATCCCTGCTGTTCATTCTGTACGTCGAAGAAGCAATGACGGAAATAAAAGAGAGGTTCAAGAGTGGAATTAAAATTCAAGGTGCAAGGATATCAATGATAAGATTCACTGATGACATTCCTATCCTGATTGAAAGTCAAGAAGTATTGCAGGATGTCCTGATTGGAATGAGCAGTGTAATGAGTACTCTACTAGGATTTAAAGTAAATCGCAGAAAGGCGAAAGTAATGAGAAGTAGCAGAAATGGCGAAAGTAATGAGAAGTAGCAGAAATGTCAACAGCCAGAAACTTAACATCAGGATTGGTATCACGAAGTATATTAAGTTAAAGACTTCTGCTACGTAGGCAGAAAAATAATCCATGACGGACGGAGCAAATAGGACACAAAACAGAAAGGGCGTTTCTGGCCAAGAGAAGTCTACTAGTATCAAACATAGGTTTTAATTTGAGGAAGAAATTTCTGAGATTGCACATTTGGAGCACAGTATGTATGGCACTGAGGCATGGATTGTGGGGAAACTGTAACAGAAGAGGGTAGAAGCATTTGAGATGTGGTGCTACAGAGGACTGTTGAAAATTAGGTGGCCGGTTAAGGTAAGGGATGAGGTAGTTCTCCACAGAATCGGCGAGGAAATAAGTGTGTGGAAAACATTGACAAGGACAAGAGACAGGATGACAGAACATCTGTTAATATATCAGTGTATTGCTTCCTCGGTACTAGAGTAAGTTGTAGAGAGTAAAAACTGTAGAGGAAGACAAGTAATGGGATATATCTAGCAAATAATTGAGGAAGTAGGTTGTAAGTCCCACTGTGTGATGAGAAGGGTGGCACAGGGGAGGAATTTGTGGCTGGACGCATTAAACCAGTCAGATGACTGATGACTCAAAAAAGAATCGCAATTTTGTTCCCCTGTTCTGACTCTTGAGTCACGTTCTTTGCATCCAAATACGACGCGAGATGGTAGTGGGGCAGTGGGAGTCCAAGCGGAAAAAGTTTGGGAGGGGATTTACACTTCCAGAATATGCCCTACAACTAAGAGAAGCCTCTTGACAACTTTCGTCGGAACTAGATGTTTCTGGGACAGTGCATCACAGGCATAAATATGAAAATCTAAATTACGTAAATGTGTTTATTAAAATTTGTACATCGTAAACTTGATGACATGGTCGACATGTGTACCCATGTAGCTGCCAATAACAGGCAATGTGAGCGACAGCAATGTGATGTCTTTTGTGACTGATTAATTAGCCGAACAAACAATAGTTCCCTGAGCATAGTCAGCATTTTTTTGTTACCGTTGTCTTTTTCTCATATAATCTATTATTTCATTTTTACTTACCGACGAAAACTAAAGTCCCCCAGAATTTTACGTATTTCAGTCACCATATAACTCCATACAGTGCCATATTGAGTACCTATGGATCACTAGGCTGCGCGTGAGGTGTGGGCCCTATCAGGAGGAATTCCGTGCGAACTAGCTTGCAGAAATACCATTTTAGAGCAATTTTCGAATTAAAAGCCTATGGCACAGCGTTTGAAATTTCTTATTTAATTGAATAAAATTTAAATACACAGTATTGTATGGTTTAATGAATTAATTAGATGAAGAAATGAAAAGAAAAGAAATCGTTAAGCTATTCAATGTAATTTATGAACATCGCCAAAAAAGAAGAACAAAAATTTGATATTCATGTCCATGCAAAAATTTCAGTTTTAAAAATAACTTACGGTAACTCGAAGCAGTTGGTGGTAATATGACTATCGCGACAAAAAATATGTTTTATAAAAATGTATTTGTATTATTTTAAAAACGAATTTATTTAACTTTTGAATTTCTCGAAAAACCGCTCACGTTGGTGCGCAACATTGCACGTGTCGTTAACTGTTACTGTCAGACGCTATGGATCTTAAGACATCTTGTGCGTTTGCTGCAGTATCTCGTTAACAAATAATCGGCAGACGATTTTACCCAGCCTCAAGCGCTCAAGCATGCGCATCTGGTGACCGGAAGTAAAAATTTGTGTAGGTTCTGGCTTGGATGACACTAGCCGCGGAACAAATCGAACTGTCTTCAAGACGCCAAAATTCCGTTAAACATTCTTTTGCAAGTCTCAGCGATTTTGCCAAGTAAAGTCTACCCTTTTCACCGGGAACAACTAGGAATTTGACGCGAGGATGGGCGCGATGTGAGAGATCGATTTTAAGAGGCTTCGTGACCCAGAGTTAAAATTACGGCTGTGGACTATAAATTACAAAAAGAAACCATCATGAAATCCCGTAAAGTGATGACGAGTCGTATGTTATTCTTCAATAGCAAAAGCTAGGTTACCACAAAAATAAAATTCATACAGCAGAAATGAGGTTCGTTAGGAGGACGAAGGGTTGCCAAAAAGAAACCTGGTTAGAAACGAAGGTATTAGAAAAGAATTAAATATTTCCAACATGAATGAAAAAATTCGTAAGTATCGATAAAATTGGAGATAACATTTCAAGAGACTTGCTGGCAGATTAAAATTGTGTCTCGGACCGAGACTCGAATTCGGGATCTGTGCCTTTCGCGGGTAAGTGTTCTATCGACTGAGCTACCCAATCACGACATACGACCCGTGTTCACAGCTTTATTTCCGCCAGCACCCCATCTCCTACCTTCCAAACTTCACAGAAGTTCTCCTTCGAAACTTATGGGACTAGCACTCCTGGAAGAAAGAATATTGCGGAGACATGGTTTAGTCACAGCCTAGAGAATATTGCCAGAAACACCTCATGAGAATTCCAAGTTTCAGAATTCCGCAGAAGATCCTGAACTACGAGCCGAATGGGAAAAGAAATATTGTAAGACCTCGGGAAAGATGGGAATGATTTTGTTTGTGAGTTTGTAACAGGCAATATCCTAATCCTTGAAAAGAAGATGATCACCTTATTTTAAATTTTTGTATGCTGCAGGCCTGCCTCACTAATAACATGTCCGACACACTGCTCTCTTTAGCACCAAGTTTACGAGCCCCGTCCAGTAAGATTTTTCCATAGACTTCTTATCCATCTGTTGGTTGAAACCGCTCTTCATTTGTTACTACATTACTCCACTGTAGCACGGTATTGTAAATACACTGATGGGAAACAAATCGCAGCACCAAAATATAATTAAAGTAGAGTAATGAAATTTTGATAATTCATTTGTCTAGATAACATATTCAAGTGATTAACGTTGCAAGATCACAGCTCAATGTAAGCGCGAGATAAGCCACTGCAAATGTGAAATGTTGGTACATTAATAAGTGGTGTAACCACCAGAATGTTGAAAGCAAGGATGCAGACGTGCGTTGTACAGGTGCCGAATGTCAGTTTGTGAGATAAGAGTTCCACGCCTGCTGCACTTGGTCGGTCAATACAGGGACGGTTAATGCTGTTAGCGGATGATGCTGCTGTCGTCGTCCAATGATGCCCCATATACACTCTTTTGCAGACAGATCTGGTGATCGAGCAGGCCAAAGCAACATGTCGACACTCTATAGAGCATTTTGGATTACAACAGCGATATGTGGACTAGCGTTGTCCTATTGAAAAACAGCCCATTGAGTGCTGTAAATAAATGGTAGCACAACAGGTGTAATCACCAGACTGACGTTCATTTACAGCCAGAGTGCGTGGGATAACGACGAGAGCGCTTTTGCTGTCATACGAAATAACACCTCAGACTATAACTCCAGGTGCAGGTCCAGTGTGTCTAGCATGCAGACAGCTTGGCTACAGGCCCTCAGCTGACCTCCTCCTAACCAACACATGGCCATCACTGGCACCGAGGCAGAACCAGCTTTCCTAAGAAATCAGAACAGATCTTCACTCTGCCGTCCAATGAGCTCTCGCTTGACACCACTGATGTTGCCAAAGGGAGTGTTTGGGGTCAATGGAATGCACGCTACAGGGCGTCTGGAGCTATCCTTGAAGTTACCGATTTGTAGCAGTTCATTGTATCACTGTGGTGCCAATTAATGTTCAAACTGCTGTAGCAGATGCAGAACGATGTGCCAGAGCCATACGTCGAACACGATGGTCTTCCCTCTAGGTAGTGAAACGTGGCCCTCCGGAGCCCGGTCTTCTTGCAACCGTACATTCTCGTGACCACCCATGGCGTACATCCGTGCCAAGTCTTTTTGCATTATCACAGAAGGAAAATCCAGCTTCTCTGTTACAAGACGTCGCTCAAACTTAATGAGGTGTTGATGATGGTGTCTTTGTCACCTTGAAGGCATTCTTGACTCACATCAACTCACCACGTCCAATCTCCGTTCGTACAACCGTCCCTCCAATCTCTTATTCGAGTGGCGCGAAACTGGAATAGACGTCATGTTTCAAATGTAGAAAGACGCCTATCAACTTTTGTTGATGTCGGGCAACTCCTTCTTGGTGCTGCGATTTTTTTTTTCCATCAGTGTATTCCACCTGTGTGCTGAGAGTCCGACGTCGATGTATGAAATTTTCACACGTTTCGTCCCTATCTGCGAGATCTATATCTCTGAAGCTATCCTCAGCAGATGGGTATTAAACGTAAAGCAGTTGCACACAATGACGACTGCCTCTGAGTAGTTTTATACATTGAGGACCATCTCTCAATCCAGGAATTTTAACTGAAGTAAACTTTGGCAGTGAGAGCGCGTCACTGCATTAGCCTGAATGCTTTCCCTTCGTACCGATCGAGGTGCCCAGTGGTTAAGATGTTGACTGCCATGAGGCTATCAGCGGACACGTTAGCAGAGCCTCAGGCATGACACCATGTGCTCGCTCACTCTACACTGAGGTGACAAAAATCATGGGGTACCTCCTGATATCGTACCGGAACTTCTATTGTCCGACGTAGTGCAATAACTCGAAGTGATATGGACTCAACAAACCGTTGGTAGTCACCTGCAGAATATTGAGCCATGCTGCCTCTATAGTCGTCCATAATTGCGAAAATGTTGCCGGTGCAGTTTTCTGTGCACGAACTGACCTCTCGATTATGTCCCATAAATGTTCGATGAGATTCATGTCGGGTGATCTAGGTGGCCAAAACACTCGCTCGAATTGTCCAAAATGTTCTTCAAACCAATTGTAGTCTGGTAATATGGCTTATTGTCAGCCATAAAAATTCCATAGTTTTAGTTGAAAACAGTCTTGGTTGCAAGTTTAGTTATTTGATTTATCAACTACACTTTTCACCTTATTCAGGCATCTTCAGGTTAATCTACATAGAAAACAGAGAACAAATACACCTATTTAAGGATCGCGATCGCGTTGTGCAGACTTGGATAACCTAAAAGCATATAAAAACAGATCAAATACTGAAAGAGCAAATACCTTAATTTGGTATTTCTTAAGACGATGCCTTAGACAGTGTAGCTAAAGGGCATCGTCGAGTACATCAGGCCAACATCGCCTTCGATAACCTCAGTAAATACTAGAAATCTAAAATAGTAAAAACGGATAAGAGAATTGACCAATGATCGGACACTCAGAAATGCAATCATATTACCGAAGCCTTATGATAAGGTACCTTTCTAGATGGACGTGAGTGACTTCAAGACCTGCATAACGCGTACACGTTCACAGGAGCAGATAATAGAGTAAGATGGGGCTTAAGTAGTTAGCATAATGCACCACAGCGTCGTGTGCTAGTACTGACGCCTAATACAGAATCACCTCATTAGATGGCGCTGCTGGTAAGAATGAGAGATCGTAAACCGGATATATATTGCCACTAAAACTTTATAAATATAATGCACATAAAACATTAATAAGATAGACTTACTAGAAGCAACACCTGTGCATTAATTTATCCAAAAATTATGTTGTTGTTGTTGTGGTCTTCAGTCCTGAGACTGGTTTGATGCAGCTCTCCATGCTACTCTATCCTGTGCAAGCTTCTTCATCTTCCAGTACTTACTGCAACCTACATCCTTCTGAATCTGCTTAGTATATTCATCTCTTGGTCTCCCTCTACGATTTTTACCCTCCACGCTGCCCTCCAATGCTAAATTTGTGATCCCTTGATGCCTCAAAACATGTCCTACCAACCGATCCCTTCTTCTAGTCAAGTTGTACCACAAACTTCTCTTCTCCCCAATCCTATTCAATACCTCCTCATTAGTTACGTGATCTACCCACCTTATCTTCAGCATTATAACGGAGTAAAAATACAAAAGACGGCGGTAAATTTAAAATATAATACCAGGGTGTATAATACAACACACAGATGCGGTGCCTAAACAGGTATTACGTATCATATATCACTAGAACGGGAACTTTACTAACTCAGGACCGTAATTTCGGATGAAACAGTCTGCTTTAGGCGGTGGCGCGGCACGGACCTGCTGTCCCGGCCGCGGGCGCGCGTGGACGAGGAAGTGTTTATACCGCCGGTACTCGCGCGTGTTGTTGTCTGACTCGATCGCCATGGCACACAATTTTCGGAAGACTACGCTCCAATTTACGTTCGACAACGAATTTGCCAGACCCAAAGCTTTAGAAATAGAGCGTTTTTTGAGGGAAGAAGTTCGTTTACCTGCTGCAGACATAATTGGAATACCCCTGTCCATTGTAAGCAGTAGAATGTACGTAAAGATGACCGATGAAGGTGCGTGTGAAAGAACTCTCTCCGCTGCTCAAAGAGGATTTAAATTTCGATACTCTGATGGCCATATCAGCGCTGTAACAGTAGCTCCTTCAGGATTGGGTGTGAGGGTCATGCGGATCTTTGAATTGCCGTTTGAGGTGTCAGAATCGATGGTTACTGAATCACTGCGACCATATGGAACGGTACTTAGTCATACGCCTGAACGCTGGGCAAGTTTTAATACCTATCCTGTGCTAAACGGCGTGCGACAGGTGCGGATCGTCCTTACTAAACATATCCCGTCTTATTTATACATTGGTGGATGTCGAGCTATTGTGATCTACGATGGCCAGCCACGCACCTGTTCTGGCTGTGGTGGAGAAGGACATATCCGCTCGGAGTGCATACAACGCCGCGTTGCGCAACTGCCACATGGAGAAGAGTCACAGCGAAAAGTTCCCACGCAATTGCTGATGACGTACGTGTCAGTGGCCCGCCGGGAGGTGTTGCCAAGTTCGGAGCGTGACAATGACGTGTTTATGCAAGAGCAGACCGAGTTACGGGAGCATGGAAGTGACTCGGAGAATATCCCTACACCCACGTCACGTCAGTTGAGGGAGGAACCTTCCGAAAACTTACATGTAGCACGCGGCGTGGAAGTAGAGGTCGAGACAGTGGCGCCGGCAACGGACCAACGAACGATCGACGAACACAGTGAGGCAGCAGATGGCAGGGCACGCAAACAGCGATCGCCGAAGCGTCGCAAAAAGCGTCGCCATAGTTCGGGTGACACGTCCCCCCCTAGCCTAGGGGACACGGAAGGTACCCTAGTCGAAGAACTGTCTGCCACAGAACACTTGCCTTTAGATGACGCTGACAGGATTCCGTCAAATGGTGACCGGATGTCCTGCCTTTCAGATGCTCCCTCTTCATTGACACCGACTGACCCAGCGCTGCCGACGAAGGAGTCAGGGACACCAATGTCCCGGCAGCCACGTCGAAATACATCAGAAGACGTTTCTCGGATGGATGACTACTGAGACTGGGCGGAACCAGTCGAATACATACAGGAATTGCCACCCCCAAATGATGACCACTCACCTACAGGATGCACACCACGGAACGACAACAAAGGAGGGCAGCCCGTTGGCGGGCACCCCTCTGAGCACGAATAGTGGACTAAAGCCCTTAGAGTTCTCAATGACATGACACGAGCATGACAACGACAACGAACCAAGCATATAAGGTGGACACAGTGAACATTAACACCGCACGTTCGCTTGCAAAGATGCAACTTCTCCGGGACATGATTTATGCCACAGACATTGATATTCTGCTGATGCAGGAAACCTGCAATACTGCTTTTCCCGACGTGCATGGTTACAACACTTACCTAGCGCCGACTCCAGATGGAAGACGTGGCACAGCGATACTAGTCCGGGAAGGGATTCCGGTGTGTGACCTCGATTACCTTCCTTTGGCTCGGGGTTTGGCTATGACCGTGAACGGCATTCGTATCGTCAACATCTATGCACCCTCCGGATCTGACAATCGACAGGCGCGTGCACGATTCTACTCGGAGGAGATTGCCCCCCTATTCCATGGGAGGAATGGCCACATCTTGGTAGGGGGGGATTTAACTGTGTACTCACACCGAAGGATCAAACTCCTAATTTCAGCTCCTGCCACGCATTGAACACGATCTGCCGGGACGTGGCCCTTATGGACACGTGGGAAAAGATCCACGGGCAGCGAGAGGGCTACACGTATTTTACTAGCCACTCGGCGAGCAGGTTGGATCGGATTTATGTTTCTGACGGATTAAGAGACCACGTGTTGGCTGCTGAACGTTGGCCCACAGCTTTTACGGATCATCTTGCATATTTATGCACGTTAACCCTCCCACGGCAGCGGATCTGGCGGCGTCGTAGTTCCTGGAAACTTAATTCATCCTTATTGGTGGATCTCGAATGTCGCCAGCGGATCGAAGAAAAATGGCACTCGCCGTCTGCCGCTGCACCGTACGGTTCTTTCGTGGTGGCTGCAATGTGCAAAACCGGCGATACGAAGAGCTCTCATAACATATGGCAAGGAAAAAGCGAAATGGCTCCGAGATACACTTGATTATTACTACATGGTGCTCCGCGACCTGTCCTCCAGGGCCCCATCGCCCGAGCGTCAAGCGGAAGTCCATCGCATTCAGGCCTGCATTTTATCGATCACGAGACGTCGTCTGGAGGGACTTTCGATCCGTGCTCGGTGCTTGGACAACGTCGATGGAGAACGTTTTGGCATGCATCATGTGTCCAAGGGACATGCGCGTAATCGCCGATCCCTAATCACAGTCCTCCATGATGACGATGGTCGGCCCTTGACGTCACAACAGGACATTGCTGCTGAGTTTCTGGAGCATTACCGCCTCCTTTTCACTGGGACGCCGACGGACAATCGGACAGGAGAAGAAATTTTGCGACAGATGCAAACGGAGGTGGATGGTCCGGATGCAGAGGCGCTATTGGAACCCCTAACGGAAGATGACATCCGGGACGCACTCGCGAAGGGTCCGGTGCATAAATCCCTGGGCCAGATGGGTTGACACTCGAATTTTACCGCGCATTTGCGGATTTAATGATGTCCCAGTTGGTGTTGATGTATAATGAGTTATTGAGCCCTGACACGGACGTTCCGTCGCAGTTCATGGCGAGACTGCTTATACCAATACCGAAATCGACAGCGAGTGTCAGCGCCCATCAATTTAGACCGCTCACGATGCTCAATACTGACTATAAGATCTTTGCGCGAATGTTGGCGGCAAGGCTCAAGACTGTAATATCCAAGACAATACCACCAGACCAGGCTTGTCTAGGGGTTCGGAGCAACATATATTCTGTCCTCGGCGAATACCGTGACGTAATTTCCCTGACGGAAGCTTGTCGCATGCGAGCGGCGTTCGTATCGGTGGATTTTGATCGTGCCTTTGACAGGATCAACCATGGTTTCCTTGACTCGACCATGCGACGCATGGCGATACCTCAGGATTTTATTACCGTCCTCATGCGCCTCCTTCGCGGTTCTTGTTCGACGGTGAGAGTCAATGGCAGGGAGGTAGGAACGATTCCTGTTTGCAGCTCAGTTAGGCAACGATGTACCTTGTCGATGATACTGTTTACAATAGCGCTCGAACCATTGATGCAGACTCTTAGACGGACTCTTAGCAGGCGTCCGACTCCGTGCGAGCTCCTTCACGTGTCGTGTATATGCGGACGACTTGATGATACTCGTCCGGTCGGAGAACGAAGTAAGTCAGGAATAGCTGCGGGAAGCAGGATCAACATGAATAAAACCAAGATCATGCACATCGGTCGAGGGCTGGACGCTCTGCACAGTCCGTTTACGACGGTGGACATCTTGCGATGCTTAGGTGTATTATTTACCCGATCGTTACGGCAATCAGCGGCGGCGAGCTATCGACGTCTCCTCCAGAACGTCCGACTGCACATACGCAACAATTCATTCCGAACGCACGACCTGCTCCAAAGGGTGGACTAAACTAATGTTCACCTGGCCTCGCGACTGCCGCACCTGGCACAGGTACTGCCAATGCCACATGGTATTGCTGACAGATTAATGGCGGCCTTTGGATACTATGTCAGCCAAGGAATGTTGTTTAAGATCAAATACGAGACTTTCACTCTCCCACACCATTCTGGAGGACTTAACCTCACGGATGTGCGGAACAAGGCTCTAGCTCTATGCCTGCGAGCGACGCTACGCACTTGGAACCAACGGCAACATGCCATCACGTCGGCCATCCTGGATGTGCTTCTTCCCACGTTCTTTGAACCACCGGTGGCGGTAGGCACAGTCTCGCCCTCTTTTTCTCATGTCGCGCGATTTTTTGTTGATTTTAGTTATGTTCAGTTACAGATACCTTCTACAAGAATCCCCACTACCCGTGAGATATATCGATACTTGCGGCGTCATCATGGCAGCAATGTTGTCGAACTTAAATACCCAACACGAAACTGGCGACAGATTTGGCGAGCTGTCCATACACCTCTCCTCACTACAGCAGCGCGATCGTCATGGTATACACTAATCAACCGCAAGACAGTCAACCGCCAACGATTGTACGACATTCGCATGGTAGATTCCCCGCTCTGCCTTATATGTGGCATGCAGGACACCGACGAACATTCTCTGCAGTGCAGTGAGGCAAAGGATGTTTGGCGGCTGACGCAACGCATCATGGCCCTCCTCCGACGCACCAACGAATCAACGCTCACGACGGACGCTTTATTTTTCCCTGACGCTGTCTTTTTCCCCTCACAAAAAACTTCGGCAATCCGATGGGTTGGAGGACACGCATCGCACTACGTGCTCTCGCGGACCTTGATATCGGGCATGGACTATTGGCATTATCTACTAGAACAACACGAAATTATCCGACGCCACTCTAAAAATAAAACGCATTTTGCGAACTTTCTAGGCAGCATGTTTCATAATCCCCCGAAGCGGTGTGGAGTCCCAGGTTTACGTTGTTTCGAGGGATAGGATGCACTCCCAGTGAAGTGACGAGGATGTCACTTCAGCCCTATATTTCTTTCCCTTCTTTTTTATGTATAACTTTTATTTTGGGACATTAAAATTAAATGAATAAATAAAATATTATTGTTACTAACAAAAAAAATTACAATGTACAATGTTTCCTTCCTGTTGCCTCTCCCTTATATATCCTATCAGGAGACGGGGACGCCGTGGACAGGCCTCCAAGAACGACCTCTGTCCACTCTGCCCCCTGACTGTAATCAACTTAAAAAAAAAAAGCGGAAAAAAGCGGTTCTAAAAAAAAAGAAGAAATAATAAATAAAAAAAGAACACAAAAAAAGATGAAGAGGCCCACCTATAACACGCAATCCTGCGTCATACGGAGCAAGAACTTCTAACAAGAAAATTCTTTTATAAAAATACCAATATAAAATTATTACGCTTCAAAGATACACACCAGCGTAGGAGGAAGACGTAATGCGAGTGAACTTTTTTCCCATTTCATTTTATACTTTCATTAAAATGTGTAAGATACGTTGACAATTGAAGCGACAAACTCGCAATATCTTTTCAACTAATACTATTAAACACTGGTTTGCTGATTCATGCCACAGATGCACTGGAAGAATTCCATAGTTGTTTGGGAACATGACGTCCATAAATGGCTGTAAATGGTCACCAAGCAGTCGAACATCCAGAAGACCCCGTCCATTCTACGCAAACGCAGTCCACACCACAAGCTAGCACAACGTATTGTTGGCAACATGGGTGCATGACTTCGTGGAGTCTGGGCCACACTCGAACTCTTCCATCAGCTCTTACCAACTGAAACTGAGACTCATCAGACCAGGCCACGGTTTTCCAGTAGTCTAGATTCCAACCGATGTCGTCACGAACCCACGAGAGGCGCTTCAGGCGATGTCATGCTCTTAGTACAGGCACTAGCGTCGGACGTCTGCTGCCATAGTCCATTAACGCCACATTTCGCCGCACTCTCCTAACAGATACGTTCGTCGTTTGTCCGCCTTTGGTTTCTGTGGTTATTTCGCGCATTGTTGCTTGTCTGTTAGCACTAGCAACTCTATGGAAACGCAGCCGTTCTCGATCGTTAAGTGAAGGCCGTCGGCCAATGCATTTTCCGTGGTGAGAGGTAATGCCTGAAATGTTGTATTTTCGGCACACTCTTGACACTGGATCTTGGAATATTGAGTTCCTTAACGATATCCGAAATGGAATGTCCCAAGCATCTAACTCCAACTACCATTCCGCAATCAAAGTATGTTAATTCCCGTCGTGCAACCATATTCACGTCGGAAACTTTTTCACACGAATTACCTGAGGAAAGTGACAGTTCCGGCAATGCATTGCCCTTTTACACCTTGTGTACGAGATACTACAGCCATCTATACAGGGTGTTACAAAAAGGTACGGCCAAATTTTCAGGAGACATTCCTCACACACAAATAAAGAAAAGATGTTATGTGGACATGTGTCCGGAAACGCTTAATTTCCATGTTAGAGCTCATTTTAGTTTCGTTCTTCCACCTACGCTCAATGGAGCACGTTATCATGATTTCATATGGGAAACTCTACCTGTGCTGCTAGAACATGTGCCTTTACAAGTACGACACAACATGTGGTTCGTGCGCGATGGAGCTCCTGCACATTTCAGTCGAAGTGTTCGTACGCTTCTCAACAACAGATTCGGTGACCGATGGATTGGTAGAGGCGGACCAATTCCATGGCCTCCACGCTCTCCTGACCTCAACCCTCTTGACTTTCATTTATGGGGGCATTTGAAAGCTCTTGTCTACGCAACCCCGGTACCAAATGTAGAGACTCTTCGTGCTCGTATTGTGGACGGCTGTGATACAATACGCCATTCTCCAGGGCTGCATCAGCGCATCAGGGATTCCATGCGACGGAGGGTGGATGCGTGTATCCTCGCTAACGGAGGACATTTTGAACATTTCCTGTAACAAAGTGTTTGAAGTCACGCTGGTACGTTCTGTTGCTGTGTGTTTCCATTCCATGATTAATGTGATTTGAAGAGAAGTAATAAAATGAGCTCTAACATGGAAAGTAAGCGTTTCCGGACGCATGTCCACATAACATATTTTCGTTCTTTGTGTGTGAGGAATATTTCCTGAAAGTTTGGCCGTACCTTTTTGTAACACCCTGTATATGTGCATACCGTTATCCCATGGCTTTGTCATCTCAGTATATTTAATGCAATATGTCTTTGGATGTTGTATTTGTAATGCAATCATAGGCACATGCAATGTATTGAAGGAACGTATATTACAGATGAACGTGGCCTGTAAAAGCGATCTTGGTTTGGAGATGTATTGTGAAATTAGCCTTGTAGCAGTTGTTGTTTTCTGTAGTTCTACTTGCTGTAGATTTCTTGAAGTATTGTACATTAATTTGTATTTCTTGATTGAATTGACGACGCTGTACAAAAAATCGGGTACAATATTTCGTTCGGTATTCTCTGGAAGCCAACAAAGATTATGCCACAATCTCATTATCCTATATCAGAAAATACAAAAGGACATTTCCCGACAGTCACACAAGAAAAATATAGCAAAAATATCAAATTGCGAAAAAGACCACAAGAATGTTACTTGAAGGTTTCTAAATTTTATAGATAGTCTGAAGCTTTGAACCGAGTGAAAAAGGTCGTCACATTTTGTGAAACCTGTAACAAATAGCTCTGCCCGCGGTGTTGCTCACAGACGCAAGCCTACTCGCTAAACAAACATGGTGTTTCCTAACTTTTCGTTTATAGTTTTTCTGCTGTTCAACTAGTTTTTGTCTCCAATTCTGCTTGTGAGACAATCAGCCAGCCGGCGGACACATTGCGTCATGAGGGAACCTCTGAGGTTTCCTCGTGGCAGTCAACGTGTTAGGCTGTTGACTCTCATTCGGAAGACGCGGGTTTCGACCATCTAGATATCGGTTTCCTGTCGTGTGCCTAAATAGATTAGAGCGAATACCAGGACGGTTCCTACGAATATGTTGAAAACATTGGCTGAATTCCTGTCTCATCCTTATGCAACCAAAATTTGTTCACCCTCTCTTATGACCTCGTCGTCTTCGTTCGCCTTCCCTTACAGTTTTTTCTATTACGGTTTTTCCGCTATCTACGCCCTAACTCCGTACAATATTCTTCTTTAGACGTCCTTCTCAATTATATTTTAACATTTGTTGTTGGTAAAGATCTTTTCTTGAGCAATGCTATCTTCTCTGAGTCTATTTACGATATCTTCATATTACGACCATCGTGCAAAACCCTGCGTCCAACATAGCAATAAGTTTCTTCTTCCGCTGTTATCCGTTGTCCAATTATGCTATTATGTAATCGCCATTTGCCTTTCTACTACACTTCATCACTGAGGCCTTAGCTTTCTTTGTATTTAACTCACATCCGTCAAACCCACATTCTAAAGACCTGACTTTCAGGTCCCCGTCTGCTCATCCAGAATTACGTTTTCTGATGTTTCCCTAATTCTGCTATGGCGAATGCCGCCGAGCTTCCCTTGAAAGATCATGAGCGACATATCTCCTCAGTATTGCTCTACTCTTGCGCTTCGACGCTAATGGCCTTGTCGTTAATGGGACGCTAAACGCTAATTTTCATTCCTCTATTTAACCCACATTCCTTACAAAGTATGTTGCCCGTTCCATTCAACAGATACAAGTCTTCCTTCTTTCTTTTAAGAGCATAGAAGTAGGTAGCTTTACCCCTTCTACTTGTATTCTCTTCTTAAATTTTACTTACTCTATTGTTTCTGAAACAGTGATTATGCTTAAAACGTTTTATTTTATTTTCCGACACAGTCGCAGTTACTTTTACAGACAACAGGTTTCGACTGTCTCAGATGTCTAACTTCAGATCTAAAAATAAAAATTAAAACCGAGCGAGGTGGCGCAGTGGTTAGCACACTGGACTCGAATTCGGGAGGACGACGGTTCAATCCCGCGTCCGGCCATCCTGATTTGGGTTTTCCGTGATTTCCCTAAATCGCTCCAGGCAAATGCCGGGATGGTTCCTTTGAAACGGCACGGCCGATTTCCTTCCCCATCATTCCCTAATCCGATGAGACCGATAACCTCGCTGTTTGGTCTCTTCTCCCCAATAATCTAATCCACTCCCAAAAATTAAAACTTCCGTGTACACTGAAAAGTCACATTGAAAATACATTTGGTATTACAAAGTAATGAAATTCTCATACACAGCTGGTGAACAGGAATGCCATACGTTGTCACTAACGTAAAAGTATTTCCTTATTGTTTTCTTTTCTTCACTGCAATTTCAGTTCGCCACGAAAGAGCGGGCTGGCAGCTCATAAAAACCACTGGAAGATATTACACACTTTTATAGATTTTTTGAAATACATAAAAAACATCCGGAAATAAATGATTTTTAAATACATTCGGTGGACTTTTTATGAGTTTTCAAACCAGCGTAACAACATTTTGCTAAATTTTAGACAGTAAAATCTAAAAATAAAAATAAAATAACACTGTCGATATGTGGTGCTGGTTAAAATAACCGATAAAAATGCATTATGCGTGTTAAACTGTGTCTTTAAAATGAGGATCATTAACATTCGATCTTAGATTTTATGGTTCAAATGGCTCTGAGCACTATGGGACTTAACAGCTATGGTCATCAGTCCCCTAGAACTCAGAACTACTTAAACCTAATTAACCTAAGGACATCACACAACACCCAGTCATCACGAGGCAGAGAAAAATCCCTGACCCCGCCGGGAATCGAACCCGGGAACCCGGGCGCGGGAAGCGAGAACGCTACCGCACGACCACGAGCTGCGGACTCTTAGAGTTTATTATTTTGTCATTACACAGAATATTCTTACTTGTCTTTACAATACAACTGTTATAAAACTCTGTAAAATATTGACGCAGAGTTGGCCAATGTCCAGTAGAGGGCGCGTCCTCACGTATGTACTTTGTAATGCGTCATAAAGTGGTACTGAATTACTGAGGCGGTCGAAACCGACCATATGTCAAAGTAATTGTGATTGCGTCGTAAAATAAAAATTAAAAAAAAAACATTTTAACTATCTTAGCATCCACGATCGTCTCCGGACGATATATAGAAACATAGATAATGTCATCCTTTATAAAGTGAAATGCGTTATAGCTTTCCCTTGTACTCATCCAAACATGCATGAGATTTCTTTATATGCTACGCACGTAATGTTTCGAAGCGTTTTTGTTTCCCATTATGGCATTCCGGTTGCTATGGCTTTATTTAGCGATTGCATATTTTACTTGCAGTTCACTGTTGCTATTTGACTTTACATTTTGTCGTTTTGAGGTAGTGAGCGGAGCTATGAACGATATAAAATGGAGAGCCAAATAAAAAAACGGAACATATACGACATATTCTTGTGTTGGAGTTCAATAGAGGAGCGACAGTAACGAAGGCAGCGGCAAACATTTCCGCCGTGTGTGAGGATAAGGCCATTGGACAGAGCACGACAAGAAAATGGTTTTCTCGTTCTAGGGAGGATCGTTTGGACATTAATGGCTCTCCACGTTCAGGAAGACCTTCGGAGCTTGATGAAGATCGTTCAAACGCTTTAATCCACAACTATCCACGTCAGTGTACTCGAGAACATGATGAACTGGGGTCATTCCACCATCATGGGACGTTTACATGCGGTGGAGAACGTTCGAAAATCAGGTGTATAGGTACCCCGTGCTCTAAGCCAAAATCACAAAAATCAGCGGGCGACCATGTGTTCATCTCTGCATACTCGTCTCCACACCGACCATTCATATCCAGTACCGTTACTGGCGACGAGAAATGGTTTCTTTATGCTAACGTAAGGGAAAGTAAGGGAACGGTTGAGCCCAAACAAAGCACCTAGTCCCCATACAAAGACCTGCGCCCATCCACATAAGGTAACTAATGCGTCTAGTGGAACAACGATAGTGTGGTATATTACGGATTGCTTCACTGCTGACATTTGTTGTCAACTGGGACGTCCTGCAGGTGGAACCCAGAACCATGGCCAGGAAGGCTGAATGAAGTGATTCTACTCAACGATGAAGCCCGTGCGGATTCTACTAGACTGGCCATAAACAAGTAAGGTTGTGAACTCATTCTGCACCCACCTTAGTAACCTTCTCTTGCGCCCTGATATTTTCTCCTTCTCCTCTCTCTATCTAGCTACCTTCAAGGAACTTCCTTTCCGAGTGAAAACGTGCCCCGAACATGGGTTATTCGCCTCAAAACCACGTGATTTCTGAAATCGCGGCATCGGAATGTTATCCCATTGTTGACAGAATGCTGTAAATAGTGAAGGAGAATATATTATTGATAACTGAAGTCTCTGTTATGTGTATCTGTTGTGTTTATTCAACTGAATTTCCCACACGCTTTTTCTGGACAGCTTATTAGTAACTGAAGGCAGCCTCATAGATAGCCATTTGGGTTCACAAGCGCGATTTATTTCGGATAACCACACACCTTGTTGCTCGCGTAATGTGCGTCCTGCGAATTGTACAGAGTAGCAACTGAAGAGCCAAAGAAACTGGGACTCCTGCCTAATATAGTGTACGGCCGCCCCGAGCACACAGAAGTGTTGCAACACGACATGACATGGACTCGATTAATGTCTGAGATAGTGCTGGAGGCAATTGACACCATGAATTCTGCAGGGCGGTCCATAAATCCGTAAGAGTACCAGGGGGTGGAGATCTCTTCTGAACAGCAAGTTGCAAGGCATCTCAGATATGCTCGAACGGGAGTGTTTAAACCCAGAAGAGTGTTCCAGGAGCCACTCTGTAGCAATTCTCGACGTTTGGGGTGTCGCATTGTCCTGCTGAAATTGTCCAAGTCCGTCGGAATGCGCAATGGACATGAATGGATGCAGGTGATGAGATAGGATGCTTACATATGTGCCACCTATCAGAGTCGTATCTAGACGTATCAAGTGTCCCATATCACTCCAACTGCACATGCCCCACACCATTACAGAGCCTCCACTAGCTTAAACAGTCCCCTGCTGACATGCAGGGTCCATGGATTCTTGAGGTTGTCACCATACCCCTACACGTCCATCTTCTCGATGCAATTTGATTCGAGACTCGTCCGACCTGACAACATGTTTCCAGTCATCAACAGTCCAATGTCGGTGTTGACGGTCCCAGGCGAAACGTAAAGCTTTGTGTCGTGCAATAACTTTAATAACCTGCCATTGTACCAGCAGTAACCGATCTAAGAACTGCACCCGGCACTTGTTATCTTCTATGGGCGTTGCCGACCGCAGCACCGAACTCTTCCTGTATACATATCTCTTTATTTGAATACGCATGCCTATACAGTTTCTTTGGCGCTTCAGTGTAGTTAACACGCTAAACTGTAGTTCTGAACTATTCCACTTTTCATTCGCTTGAAGGACAGATTGAGGAACTAACCTAATCACTCAGCTCATTGACATAGACAGCGGACTCGTACAATCTACATGGATCCAAATGCGGATCCAGCAACCACAACCAGGAGTACAAACTGTCAAACACCCACGCAAACCAGCAGGCGTTGTTTGCTTCGTGCCTAGCGTCACATTTAGTCAATGAAAGAACTGCCTGATACTAACCCGTATGCTGTTGACTGGAATGAGAAGACAAATTTTGTGTAGTAATCTTTTGTACCGCACACTTAAGGTATTTGCATTCTGTTTTATCTATCTTTTCATTAGTACCCTTGTTTGATATCTGCAATACTACTATATAAAGACAACACATTGTTTAATGTTGTTACCAAAAGTCGTGAAAATTTCTTGACCGATTTTTAAGTTAATATGTACCACTATATAAAGACAAGATCTTGTTTAACGTTTTCACCAAGAATCTCGAAAATTTCTTGACCAGTTTGCTTCAAATTTACGTTGAACTTTTAAACGACGCTATTAAACTTTTATACAACGCTGTAATAATCATTCGGACAGACATGAGCCGTTAATGTAGACTATTTTTTTGTGGTAGTCTGGGGTACAGCGTGACCTGTGGATGGCGGTCTTACTGTCTCGCTGTTAGGGTAAAATTTTTCTATCGTACAATGACATCATTGCAATGACATCATTGGAGTGCATGTTGAAGGCGTAGCGGCGGGACTTGAAGTCCCGTACCACCTTCCAATGGTGGAAGTTCAAGGTAGTGTGCAAGGGAGAACACAACTACATAGGTAGTTGATAGTGATGATATTTGGTTTGTGGGGCGCTCAACTGCACGGTCATCAGCGCCCGTACAATGACCCAATTTTTGCACAGCCTAATTTTTGTACACAGACCGATCTAATCACTGTCACGAATGATGATGATGATGAACTGATGAGAACAACACACACCCAGTCCCCGGCCGGGAATCGAACTCGGGACCCCGTGATCGAGAGGCAGCAACACTAGCCACTAGACCACGAGCGGCGGACTACATAGGTAGTGATACTTCTGGTCGTACCAAGCACGTCACATACTGAGTGGTCGTATCGAGGCTGACACTTTATTAGTGGCCGTAACAGGGCTATCGTTAGCCATGGTCCGAATCTGATTCCTGGAGCATGGTAGAGGAACAGGGTGGGGGTGCCAGTGCCGGGGAGTCATGGTACCAATGTTTTGTAAGCCAGTGAACATGTGTAGGGCATCCTTGCTTTCTCTCGAATGGACGTCTTTATAGTTACCATGCTTGTCTCCACGTGGAGGGTAACAACCCACGTGAATGAAGGTGCATGCAGCCTCCACCGAAGCACTATATTCTGCAGGAACTGGAGAGTCTGCGTCTGTGAGGCACTAATCGTGGCCCTTGCGTAGGAGCCATAGGTGTGGGAAGGGCGGACAACCGGCCAGTACAATCGGTGTTTAGTTTCTAAGTTCAGTTCCTTACTGCTGAAGAGCGTATACAGCACTTTTATCAGCTTCTGTCCTTTTTGGGTCACGTATTCTGCATTTCGATAGAAGAGCAGTTTTTCATCCATTCGGACATCTAGATATTTGGTGTCCGGGCACAATGGGACCTGGATGCCTACAATAGTGTTGCGGCGAAGGATTGTTCGCCGTTTGGCGAAGCTGACCGCCGTAGTTTTGGCGGCATTGAGGGCAATCTTGTTTGAAAGACACCAGGTGACTGTTGCGTCCACCTGCCTCTGGAGACGAGCAGTCAGCTGGTCTGTTTTGCTGCCGGCCGTATCGTCGCCGTATTCTGTCAGATGGCACTGTGGAATAACTGGCATATCGTTAACATAAATGTTAAGGAGGATGGGAGACAACACAGAGCCTTTGGGGGTACCCATCGACATGTGACGTAAGCTCAAGTGTCTTCCTGCTGAGTAACCGAGAAGGTTCTATCGCGGGGGACATCTAACAGGATCTTGATATAGATGTCTGGGATTTTTACATGTGATATAGATGTCTGGGATTTTTTACATGAAATTGTCCTGCCAAATTTTGTCGTATGCATTTTGCAGGTCCGAGAAAACTGCTGGCGTCGACATGCCGGAGTTAAAGCCCTTGCTGACATGTTCTGTGATCCGGAGTTAAAGCCCTTGCTGACATGTTCTGTGATCCTAAGAACTTGTAGTTCGGCCGACAGGTGGGAAGCAAATCCGAACTGTTCCAGACGGATTGTCCCAGCCGCCGCCAGAGGCTGGGAAATACTGTGGAGGATCAAAGATTCTAGAACCTTTGCCCTGGTAATTAGAAGGCTAATGGGCCTGTTGTTAGTAGGAACTGTAGGATCCTTCGAGGGCTTGAGGATGGCGATCAGTCTGGCCTGCTTCCACTGTGGGGGTAAAAGGCTAGTTGTGAGTCAGCAGTTCAGGATAATAATAAATAAAACCAGTGGCTAATGCAGGACCTGATGGAGGTGTTTGTTCAAGATACTATCCAAACCTGGAGCTGACTGCCCATGCTTCTGCTGGAGCGTCCACTGGACTTCTGCTGGGGACATAAGGTGAGTGGCAGTAAGAGGTGATCTTTGTCTGAAAGTGGTAATGGCCGCCAGAATACTGCGTTCATCATGGAGTTCATCAGGCGTAAAGTCCTGGACGAAAAATTGGTTCTGGACTTCAAATGCATCCACCAGAGTTTCTAACATCATAAGGTAAGCTATCCATTATGTGGATGGGGTGGTTGGTCCTCATTGTGGACTAAGCCAGAGTTTCTAACACTCAGAAGGCATCATAAGTTAAGCCATCCACTGTGCAGATGGTATGGATGGTCCTCAATGTGGAGTGCCATAGCGCTCTGACAACAGCCCATTCTAATTTATGTTGGAGGAGAAAACCAGACATCTTGTCCTCCCATTGTTCCATTTTCCAAGTCACAAAGCTGTAGCAGAATTCACGTAGGAGACACTTCATGCGATTCTTTTCCTGGGGTCACGAAAGTGCCCCTGCGTAGCCATTCTTCTGGATTTTTAGTATGCGCAACAGGAGGTGCAAGCTATCCAGTGGAGTTAAAGCCCTTGGGACAGTGAAGGTAGAAGCCTTCATTGCCTTCTGGATTTTCGTGGTTAGGTAATCAACCACCCTAACCAGATGGGCATGCGTTGTCATATCGAGGTTTTGCCAGGTGGAGTTGTTGAGGACCCTGGAAAATTTGTCCCAGTCTGCGATCGTCAAGGCCGAATGGACGTCTAAAGACAGAGCGACATCAGTAAGGTGCAGAGCACTGGGTCGTGGTCAGAGGCCAGTGCGTGGAGTGTTTCCAATGAAAACAACACCACAATATTCTTGAAAATAGCCACATCCAGAATGTTTGACTGGCAGTCAGAGCGAGCTGGTGTATAGGTGGCAGTGTGAGTCCCATAGACCGACAGTGCCAGAGGATCTTTCAGGAGTGTGGGTTCCATAGAGCGACAGTTCCAGAGGATCTTCCAGTTTAAGGAGGAGTCTGCCCTTAGGATTAGCAATGCGAGAATGCCACGCTGGATGCTTGGCGTTGGGATCTGCCCCCAACGATTGAGTTTGTCAAATGATGTCCATGTACGGAGGTCACCTTCAGGAAGTAATGGCTTAGGGCTCAAATACGCCGCAGCAAAGGTAATAGCACAGAGGATCTTCGAGCCTAAGGGGGACTCTGCCCTTGGGATTAGAAAGTCAGATGCTTGGCACTAGGATTTGCTCCAACACTGAGTTTGTCAAGTGATGTCAATGTACAGAGATCCGCTTCTCGAAGTGATACGATAGCGCTTAAAAACGCCGCAGCAACAGTAATCGCACCGAGGCGGATAGAAACAGTGACTGCCATGGCCTCTGGAATACTTTTTTAAGCAATAGTGTAGATGTGTTATGTTAAAAACGATTATAAGAAATAAAATGCCGTAATGCGCCGTGCTGTGTTGTAAAATGTGCAGTTTCTCTTTCTTTCTCGCAGCTACTATTAACCACGATACAGAGCATTTAAACCGCTAGACAAATTGTTTCTCCCACATTTATTCTGTTTCATTGTATGCACTACAATGTGTTGTTTGATTTCTTTCTCGCAGTCAGTTTTAACAGATTACAGGAAAGTTGTTTTATGGCTTGTCGCCTTATGTTTACAATATTACTAAAAATGGTTCAAATGGCTCTGAGCACTATGGGACTCAACTGCTGAGGTCATTAGTCCCCTAGAACTTAGAACTAGTTAAACCTAACTAACCTAAGGACATCACAAACATCCATGCCCGAGGCAGGATTCGAACCTGCGACCGTAGCGGTCTTGCGGTTCCAGACTGCAGCGCCTTTAACCGCACGGCCACTTCGGCCGGCTACAATATTACTATGAAATTTGAATCGTCCTTAACTTTGTAATCTTATGTGTTCGCATTTTAAAACTGTGTGAAGTACTGATATAGAGGCTACTATCCTCACAGACCCAGCAGCTGGCGAGGTCTCTCTCATACATCTACATCTACATCTACATCCATACTCCGCAAGCCACCTGACGGTGTGTGGCGGAGGGTACCTTGAGTACCTCTATCGGTTCTCCCTTCTATTCCAGTCTCGTATTGTTCATGGAAAGAAGGATTGTCGGTATGCCTCTGTGTGGGCTCTAATCTCTCTGATTTTATCCTCATGGTCTCTTCGCGAGATATACGTAGGAGGGAGCAATACACTGCTTGACTCCTCGGTGGAGGTATGTTCTCGAAACTTCAACAAAAGCCGGTACCGAGCTACTGAGCGTCGCTCCTGCAGAGTCTTCCACAGGAGTTTGTCTATCATCTCCGTGACGCTTTCGCGATTACTAAATGATCCTGTAACGAAGCGCGCTGCTCTCCGTTGGATCTTCTCTCTCTCTTCTATCAACCCTATCTGGTACGGATCCCACACTGCTGAGCAGTATTCAAGCAGTGTGCGAACAAGCTTACTGTAACCTACTTCCTTTGTTTTCGGATTGCATTTCCTTAGGATTCTCCCAATGAATCTCAGTCTGTCATCTGCTTTACCGACGATCAACTTTATATGATCATTCCATTTTAAATCACTCCTAATGCGTACTCCCAGATAATTTATGGAATTAACTGCTTCTAGTTGCTGACCTGCTATATTGTAGCTAAATGATAAAGGATCTTTCTATGTATTCGCAGCACATTACACTTATCTACATTGAGATTCAGTTGCATTCCCTGCACCATGCGTCAATTCGTTGCAGATCCTCCTGCATTTCCGTACAATTTTCCATTGTTACAACCTCTCGATACACCCAGCATCATCCGCAAAAAGCCTCAGTGAACTTCCGATGTCATCCACAAGGTCATTTATGTATATTGTGAATAGCAACGGTCCTACGACACTCCCCTGCGGCACGCCTGAAATCACTCTACTTCGGAAGACTTCTCTCCATTGAGAATGACGTGCTGCGTTCTGCTATCTAGGAACTCTTCAATCCAATCACACAATTGGTCTGATAGTCCATATGCTCTTACTTTGTTCATTAAACGACTGTGGGGAACTGTATCGAACGCCTTGCAGAAGTCAACAAACACGGCACCTACCTGGGAACCCATGTCTATGGCCCTCTGAGTATCGTGGACGAATAGCGCGAGCTGAGTTTCACACGATCGTCTTTTTCGAAACCCATGCTGATTCCTACAGAGTAGATTTCTAGTCTCCAGAAAAGTCATTATACTCGAACATAACACGTGTTCCAAAATTCTACAACTGATAGACGTTGGAGATATAGGTCTATAGTTCTGCACATCTGTTCGACGTCCCTTCTTGAAAACGGGGATGACCTGTGCCCTTTTCCAATCCTTTGGAACACTACGCTCTTCTAGAGACCTACGGTACACCGCTGCAAGAAGGGGGGCAAGTTCCTTCGCGTACTCTGTGTAAAATCGAACTGGTATCCCATCAGGTCCAGCGTCCTTTCCTCTTTGAGCGATTTTAATTGTTTCTCTATCCCTCTGTCGTCTATTTCGATATCTATCATTTTGTCATCTGTGCGACAATCTAGATAAGGAACTACTGTGCAGTCTTCCTCTGTGAAACAGTTTTGGAAAAATACATTTAGTATTTCGGCCTTTAGTTTGTCATCCTCTGTTTCAGTACCATTTTGGTCACAGAGTTTCTGGACATTTTGTTTTGATCCACCTACCGTTTTGACATAAGACCAAAATTTCTTAGGATTTTCTGCCAAGTCAGTACATAGAACGTTACTTTCGAATTCATTGAACGCCTCTCGCATAGCCCTCCTCACACTACATTTCACTTCGCGTTATTTTTGTTTGTCTGCAAGGCTTTGCCGTGAAGTTCCCTTTGCTTCCGCAGCAGTTTTCTAACTCGGTTGTTGTACCACGGTGGCTCTTTTCCATCTCTTACGATCTTGCTTGGCACATACTCATCTAATACATATTGTACGATGGTTTTGAACTTTGTCCACTGATCCTCAACACTCTCTGTACTTGAGACAAAACTTTTGTGTTGAGCCATCAGGTACTCTGAAATCTGCTGTTTCTCACATTTGCTAAACAGAAAAATCTTCCTACCTTTTTTAATATTTCTATTTACGGCTGAAATCATTGATGCAGTAACCGCTTTATGATCGCTGATTCCCTGTTCTGCGTTAACTGTTTCAAATAGTTCGGGTCTGTTTGTCACCAGAAGGTCTAATATGTTATCGCCACGAGTCGGTTCTCTGTTTAATTGCTCAAGGTAGTTTTCAGATACAGCACTTAAAAAAATGTCACTGGATTCTTTGTCCCTGCCACCCGTTATGAACGTTTGAGTCTCACAGTCTATATCCGGCAAATTAAAATCTCCACCCAAATCTATAGCATGGTGGGGAAATCTACTCGAAATATTTTCCAAATTATCCTTCATGTGCTCAGCCACAACAGCTGCTGAGCCAGGGAGCCTATAGAGACATCCAATTACCATGTCTGAGCCTGCTTTAACCGTGACCTTCACCCAAATTATTTCACATTTCGGATCTCCGTCAATTTCCTTCGATACTATTGCACTTCTTATCGCTATAAACACGCCTCCCCCTTCACTGTCTAGCCTGTCTCTGCGGTATACATTCCAATCTGAGTTCAGGATTTCATTACTGTTTACGTCTGGTTTCAGCCAACTTTCTGTCCCTGGGCGTTGTGACCGTTTATTAATGAGAGCAGTTCTGGGACATTTCTATAGACGCTCCTGCAGTTTACTATTAGCAAATTAATATTGTTATTCCCTGTTGCATTTTGACTACTCATACCCTGCCGCGTCTCAGGAGGCGTCTTGTCGGGCCTAGGGAGGGAATTCTCTAACCTAAAAAACCCACATGTGCACTCCACACGTACTCCGCTACCCTTGTAGCCGCTTCCGGCGTGTAGTGCACGCCTGACCTATTCAGGGGGACTCTAAATGTCCCCACCCGATAGCGGAGGTCGGGAAATTTGCACCCCAGATCTCTGCAGAATCGTCTGAGCCTCTGGTTTAAGCCTTCCACTCGGCTCCAAACCAGAGGACCGCGATCGGTTCTGGGAACGATACTACAAATAGTTAGCTCTGATTCCACCCCGCGAGCGAGGCTTTCCGCCTTCACCAATTCAGCCAACCGCCTGTACGAACTGAGGATGACCTCTGAACCCAGACGGCAGGAGTCATTGGTGCCGACATGAGCAACAATTTGCAGTCGGGTGCACCCAGTGCTCTCTATCGCCGCCGACAGGGCATCCTCCACATCTCGGATGCCAACGAACCGAACCGATTTAGCTTCAAAATATTCAAATGGCTCTAAGCACTATGAGACTTAACATCTGAGGTCATTAGTCCCCTAGGCTTAGAACTAGTTAAACCTAACTAACCTAAGGACATCACACACATCCATGCCCGCGGCAGCACTCGAACCTGCGACCGTAGCAGCAGCTCGGTTCCGGTCTAAAGCACCTGGAACCGCTCGGCCACAGCGGCCGGCACCGATTTAGCCATTCATTTTAAGCGACTTCAGTTCGCAATCTGGGTTTCGAGAGTACAATAACAATAAACATGGCGGGGGGGGGGGGGGGGGTGATGATATTGACGAAGAGTGGGATGAGGAAATGGACATAGGGAGGGGGCGGAGGAGATGGAGTGAGATAGAGGGAGGAGATGATGGACAGAGGGAGGGGGAGGAAGGGAAGATTAGAATGTGTATCTAGTTCGAAGGCGTATTTAGCAACTGCGAAGTATTGCCGGGTTTGCTAGCTTATAAAAATTCCATGTGTTTGTCCATACCTAAATACATAAATCCAGATCCAGCTTACTAGCTGAGAATTTTGTTAGAATGCTAGATGTGTAGAACTTTACGACCGTCAGAGAGAGTGAGAAATGCATGGATTGGAAATAAAGACAACAACTGTGACGTAACAGGTACTGAAGTAGGTGGCGTGGCAGCGAAGACTCAAATTAGGCATTCCGAAGGGCAGATAAACCTCTGTCTGGCCGACTTGCTGTAGGTTTAACGTGGTTTTCTTCGATCATTTCAGAGGAATACCGAGGTGGTTTTTTCAGAAAGCCATGGTCGATGCCTTCCTTATCCATTTCGAATAATGCCTTGACTCAACGATCTCCATGTCGACGCATGTCTGCTCTCTCCCATCTATAAAACATTCCGTTGTTTTCTCTGGTTAATTTATGACACATGGCGTTACTTTTCGTGCGGTTGCGTCTGGCCTAAGATTTCCTGTACGCGTAACATTCAAAACCGTGTTGCTTGTCCAGCTAACTGACCTATTTAATGTGCATTTTATGGACCTAGCATGTAGCGGAACATCTCGACGTTCAGTGTGGGCTAGAATAACGGCTCGAGCCTGAGAAAAAAACTATCAAACAGTAATTTCCTTACGAGAGTTCAGCTTGGGGTCGTAAATTTTAATATTAATAGCACATCGGAACACGACGATAGCCGAACGGAGCGTCGGTAATAACAAGTTTTACGTAGGCCTAAAAGCTGTTATTTGCTTTCGGGCATGGAGCCAGCCGCCCGGGTCGCCTGACAGGTTAGACTTATTTATGATGGATGTACACCGGCGTCGCCGATGATTCATGGCGAACTTCGCAGTAAGTGCCGACTTCGAACCTTCGATCTCGACGTGCCTACAATTTCGTCCAGAGTGTGAAATTGCGGGTATTGCAACAGTGTTTCAGTTCCAGGAAATATTGATTTATAATATGCAGTGCGGTTAACATGTAGATTCGTCTTCACTCCTTTAAATATACGCATTTGATCTTCTTAAGCGTTAGCAGAGTATTCATATTTGAAGCAACTGTTTCTTCTGTGAAGTTTCTTTATTGATTCTTCGAGGCATACATCACAATGTCTATTTGGTAGTGAAATTGAATCGTCCCAAGTGCGACCACTTGAATGAATTCTATTTCTTAATGCCCTAAGTTAGTTTACGACATTCACGATGCGCATTTTAATGTGATATGTATCAACAGAACAAAAGTTGCACACATTAAAAATGTATGTTTAAGGCTACATGCTGAGAATTCAAAGATTTTCAGCTCACTACCTCTGTTAAAGAAGAGATTTGCTAAGGAGAAAAAAACTAAATCTGTATTTGAAAACAATGTTTTTCTATGTGGTATTTTACATCTGTAGATTGTCAAATAGCTTTAAAGCTGTGCATTTTGGTCCTACCTATACCAGACTGCAATTCACCAGAAATTAGTACAGACAATGTTTTCTTCGTGGTATTATATTTGCATGTATTCGAATCGAGACCTTAATAGATTGATCACGAACTACAGAAATGTGGAGGAAAATTAGAGGTATGAAGGAAACACCACTAAATAAAGCAGTAGACAACTTCAATCGTTTAACGATATGGAAAAAGCACTATACAGAACTTCTAATTACAGACAGACCCAATATGCAAAATATACAGAACTTAAAATCGAAGAAACTGTTCGAAATATGACCACTGGCGACCCTGCAAGGATTGTGTTTGGTATTGACACTTCTGAAGGTATAATTTATGTGTGGCGTTAATGGTTCGAAATTCGGTAGCTGTATTGTGCGAATGTGTGCAGATTCCGTGACTTATGGAATCCAGCGCGCTGAGATCTGCTTTGATTATACATTCTTACGTCTGTGCCCTGTTGTACAATGGGTACACACAATACTCTGTGTACAGCATGTGCAACAACACCAGTAGGAACTAATAAAACCCCAAGGTCGTCACTGGGTCCCGAAATAAAAAGAATTAAGATAAGACTGGACTTGATTACAATAGTCGTGTCCCATTTACAACACAATGTTGATTTGGCTTTAGGAAGCAGACGTTAAATCTTACGCTAATTATTTACGCTGAAACGGCTACGCCGCGAAACCTCCCTGGATAGGGAAAATCAGAGCCAATGAAGGAACATCTCACCACTGTTGTGTATCACTATACTTAAAGCTGTCCGTCAGGTCACGCGTGTCGATGGCGAAGTCTTGCACGTCCACCACTAGCGATATCCCTGGAACAAATGAAGTTTTCCAGCAGTTCCTCCCAGACTGGTTTGCATCACGAGTGTCTGTGCCATCAAATCACGGACCCGTACCTCGCTCAAGCTCTACATCAGTTTTAATACCATTTTATATGAACTGCAGATTGGAAAAATAATTAATCTCTATAGATGATTTCGTGGGAGCCAGACACTTTTTGTCCACATCTCACGAATACTTTTAATTATTCTTTATAGTAAAAAGAACATACAGAATTTAAATGCCTGTCTGTGATTCATTGCTTCCAATTTCGACTCCAATATTCTGGGTGCACAAGGTAGAAGGACCGTTGCCCATGGCACTATGAGAGCTGTAGAGCCATCCTGTCGACGGAAATTGGCCGTGCCGCATACCTTCCACCTTTTCACAAAGGGCTGTTGTGTTTCTCCAAGTCTCTCTTCAATTAAGGCGAGCCTCTTCTCACACCGGCTTACAACGTACCCACAACACTGACACACTGACATTAAAGTGGCTGTCTCCTCCTTTACGCTACCGGGAAAGGATTAGTAAACCTGGAAAGACGACGTCGATTTTGATCCAATGACGGCATGCCGACTGGGGTACAGTAAATGTACTGATAATGGTTTCAACGTCGTCCTACAACAGATAGCGTAATGGCATAGCTACCAGCTTGTCACCTGTGTCTACTCCTTAAGAAGAGATGTTCACAGCCAGAAGGCTCAGTGTGGTGCAAACGTGTGAAGCAAGCAGGCAACTGTGCCACAGAGACGCACTCGTGCTTCCTACAGCCATCTGTGCGGGTTTGAGGGGGTCAAATTGTGGCCTTCCGAGTGGCGGGATAGTCCTTTTGGAGAACTGCCACACAAGTCGGACAAGCTGCATCAGTTGTGGAACGATGCTGGTATCAGTGGTCACGTGAACATTCTCACACCCACATAAGTGATTCTGGACGTCTGTTCAGTATAGGATCGTCGTATTGTAAGGGCATCAGTCACAGATAGTACAGCTATCACAGCACACATAATAAGGTTTGTGAGCCCAGACGTTTCACCACGAACTATTGCGAACCGGCTATTAGCAATGGGAGTACGGGCACACACACCTCTAGCCCGTCTTCCACTCACGCCACAGCATCGACGTGCACGGCTCGACTGGTGGCATCAGAGGATCGCTTGGAAGATGGAATGGTGTGCCGTCGTCTTCAGCGATGAAATTAAATTCTGCCTGCACGGAGGTGATGGTCGTTTGCGCGATCTGGTGAGCGTTCTCCCGTCGAGTGCATTCGTAGAAGACACATGTTCACCTCAGGTCTTATGGCCTGGGGTGCTTCTGGAGGGGACGCTCGGTAGATGCAAAATGTTGTTAGACCCGTTGTTTTACCGTTCTTGCAACAGGAAGGTGATGCCTTATTCCAGCAGGATAATGCTTACCCAAAGACTGCCCATGAAACTCAACGGCCTCTGCAAGACGTGCAGCAACTTTGCTGGCCAGCACAGTCTCTGCACTTCTCTCCATTCAAGCAGATGTGGGACAAGAAGTGACCCGTGTGACTCGTCAGCCAACAAATCTTACACAACTACATGAGCAGGTCGAGCAAGCATGACGTAACGCAACTCGGGAGTGTATTCGCCATCTGTAAAATCAACTGGATGACAGAGTCAGCGCCTGCATTACCGCCCGTGGTGGCTATACCACGTACTAATATGTATGATTCAGCACGGGTCGACACCCGGTACCTCAGAACTAACTCTGCTATTGATCTGGAAATGTAATGATTTCACGTACTCCATATGCACCGTTGCAAGAATAAATCTCGCGTGAATTGGAAACCTCTGAAAAGATGTCCTAATTTTTTTCCGGCAGCGTATTTGATCCACCCATTACAATACACATAGTTTCCATTGCCTTCTTCTTCCTCCTACTGTTGGTCATTACTAATTCTCCTACCTTTTAGGGGCAATTTCCTATCTACATCTACATCTAAATAGATACTCTGCAAGCCGCCGTACAGTTCGTGGCGGAGGGTACACTGTATCACCACTAGTCATGTTCTACTCGCAAACAGAGCGAGAGAAAAACGGCTATCTACATGCCTCCGTATGAGCCCTAATTTCTCGTGTCTAATCTTCGTGGTTCCTACGCGCAATGTACGTTGGTGGCAGTAGGATCGTTTGGCAGTCAGCTCCAAATGTCGGTTCTCTAAATTTTCCCAATTGTGTCCCTCGAAAATAACTCCGCCTTCCTTTCAAGGATTCCCATTTCAGTTCCCGAAACATCCCCATAACACTTACGTGTTGTTCTAACCTACCGATAACAAAACTACTTCGATGTCTTTCTTCGATCCGACCTTGTACGGATCCCAAGCACTCGAGCAGACTCAAGAATAGGTAGCACCAGCGTCCTATACCAGGTCTCCTTTACACATGAACCACTCTTTGCTAAAATTCTCCCAATAAACCGAAGTCGACCATTCGCCTTCCCCACCAAAGTTCTGACACGATCGTTCCATTTCATTTCGCTTTACAACGCCACGCCCAAACATTTAAACGACCTGACTGTGTCGAGCAGAACACTAGTAATACTGTATCCGGACATTATACATTTGTTCTTCCTATTCATCCGCATTAACTTACATTTTTACACTTTTAGAGGTAGTTGTCATTCATCACACCAACTGGAAATTTTGTCTAAGTTGTCTAGTATCCTCCTACAGTCATTCGACTTCGACACCTTATCGCACACCATAGCACCATCAGCGAACAACCGCAGATTGTTGCCCACCCCTCTGCCAAATCATTTTCGTATGTGGACCACATCAGCGGTCCTGTCACACTTCCAAGTAGCACTGCTGACGATACCCTTGTCTCTGATGAACACTCGCCGTCGAGGACAATATACTGGGTTCTATTACTTAAGAATTCTTCGAGCCACTCACATATCTGCGAACTAATTCCATATGCTCGTACTTCGTTAAAAACCTGCAATGGGGTGCCGGCTGGTGTGGCCGAGCGGTTCTAAGCGGTTCAGTCTGGAACCGCTAACAGCTACGGTCGCAGGTTCGAAACCTGCCTCGGGCATTGATGTGTGTGATGTCCTTAGGTTAGCTAGGTTTAAGTATTTCTAAGTTCTAGGGGACTGATGACCTCACATGTTAAGTCCCATAGTACTCAGAACCATTTGAACCATTTTTGTAATGGGGCACCATGTCAAATGCTTTCCGGATTTCTAGAGGTACGGAATCTGCTTGCTGGCTTTCATCAGCAATTCGCAGTATGTCATGTGGCAAAAAGGCAAGCTGAGTATCGCATGAGCGATGCTTTCTAAAACCACGCTAATTCGTGGACATAAGCTTCTCAGTCTCAAGAAAGTTTATTCAAATGGCTCTGAGCACTATGGGACTTAACATCTGAGGTCATCAGTCCCCTAGAACTTAGAACTACTTAAACCTAACTAACCTAAGGACATCACACACATCCATGCCCGCGGCAGGATTCGAACCTGCGACCGCAGCGGTCGCGTGGTTCCAGACTGAAGCACCTGCACTAAAAGCATTATTCAACATGGTGGCGTTGCTGTTAGGGTTCCTCCGACCCGTAATCAGCAGAAAGCGGTCATCCACTCCAGTAGTAGCCCTTGGTCGTCCTGAGCGAGGCATGTAATCGCCAGTTCCTGTCTCTCTCTCTATCTGCTCCATGTCGGAACAACATCGCATTGGTTCACTCCGAGACGCCTGGACACTTCCGTTGTTGAGAGCCCTTCCTGGCACAAAGTAATAATGCGGACGTGATTGAATCACGGTACTGACCTTCTAGGCATGGTTGAACTACGGACAACACGAGCTGTGTACCTCCTTCCTGGTGGACTGACTGGAACTGATCGGCTGTTGGACCCCCTCTGTCTAATAGGCACTGCTCATGCATTGTTATTTACATCTTTTGGCGGGTGTAGTGACATCTCTGAACAGTCAACGGGACTGTGTCTGTGATACAATATCCACAGTCAACGTCTATCTTCAGGAGTTCTGGGAACCGGGGTGATACAAAACTTTTTTGATATGTCTATATAGGACAAAAAATTTGTCTGATGGTTTAAGTGCCTTGATATCGTAGATAAAAATTGACTACACGAAATATTGTCACAGCATTTATTTCTCCCAAACAGTTTTACCAGAAAACTCTGTTGTTTTAAAGAAGGTTTAGCCTATGTCCGTCTGAATGATTATTATTGTGCAAAAATCTAAAGTAAATTGGTCAAGAATGTTTCTAGATTTTTGCAGAGAGAGAGAGAGAGAGAGAGAGAGAGAGAGAGAGTATGGTGTGAGCATTTGAAGTAAATCTGTCAATAACTTAACAAGATTTTTGGTAACAATATTAAACTATGACTTTATATAGTAGTGCAGATTTTACTCACCATAAAAATCTGTACCTGAAGAATTAGCAATATATTCGAAAAAGTGTGCCGGAACCGGTTTATAGTATTTCGTGACTTTAATTACTTTTGAATGATATTTCAGGTAGATCAAAAAAATATAAAACCAGTTACCTATTGTCAGCGAAACAATTCGTTTGATCTCAAAAATGATTATCCCGGTTACTACTTGTCACTCTGCTAAAGAAATCTCCACTTTACGTTGCGTAGAAATATTGTCTGTAAAGTCGTGTGAGTAGCACTAAGTTGCATATCATTTATCAGATTTTACACAACTGTTACTTAAAATGGAAGCACTTTTCTCTAGCAAAAGCAACATTTGGTCACAAGATACTACCCGGGTTCCCGGGTTCGATTCCCAGCGGGGTCAGGGATTTTCTCTGCCTCGTGATGGCTGGGTGTTGTGTGCTGTCCTTAGGTTAGTTAGGTTTAAGTAGTTCTAAGTTCTAGGGGACTGATGACCATAGATGTTAAGTCCCATAGTGCTCAGAGCCATTTGATTTGAAGATACTACCCGCGCACAACACTGACGTATTTCTCCTATTAAAATATTTCATGTAAATCGTCAGAAATAATTAGGCTTCATACATCAGCAAATAAGAAATTAATAGTACGTAACGTGCTGTGAACACTATTTTTAAAGATTCAATCTAAGTTGAATTCTGTCTTTTAAAGTAGATTCGGGATCACCGGCGCACGTTTATTTCCTTCATTTATATCTAACAACACTTAATGTTTGTTAAAATTCTCGATTCAAAACTGCCGCGGAGATATTTTTGCTAAGATGGCGGCAGACAGACGATAGTCAATTTGACAAAACTCTTTAAGCCTTTTATCTCTATTCTTTAGAATTTAAAATCATTTTCAATGATAAATACCGGCATATTTTTTATACCAGCTACTAGTTAATTCCGCTGTAAGTTACTAGCGCTAATGGCTGCGCTCCTAATTGCGGAGCTGAAAATTAACACTTAAAACATTAATTAGATTGGATTACAATTGAAATAAATACAGATCCACGTCTAGACAATAGCGACTCTATTTTTCAAATAATAATTAACAATATATGTAGTTACAGGATTTGTCTTCACAGACGTCACACGTCCCACATCCAAACAGTTCATCCGTTAGCACAGGGAGAACAACTGAACCACAGTCATCACAGATAACAAAAAAAGATTATAATCGTCGTTGTCTATGAATGAAGTTATCTGATAATAGTTTTAATTCACACAGAAATTAAATTATTACAGAAATGATGAAATAATTATCGTCATTTTTACACGATACAGTTCTTTTATACGTAGTATCGGTAATATTTGTTGAAGTTTGTACACTTAGTTCATTTTAACATCTTGTGGCTAGAACATAGTGTCGTGGATATTACAACAGATATGAAACATTATACAGCACTTAAATTCTCAGAGCGCAAAATATTGCAAATGGTGCGCAAAACCAACGTCATGTTTAACAATAACAAAAACTTTAGAAAATTGAGGAAATTGGTTATGGCGGTCTCTAGTTCACATTCCTTATTGTGATTCTAAAATGAGTCACTAGACTGAACTACTGACCAGAAAACATTGCGTGTTCCTAGCTCCACTATCCTCAAGACACAACACTGTCCCCTACTGTAAGTGGGTACTGTATGTAAATAGACAAATATTTTCGTCAGTCAGTCTGAAAATACGGATTGATGACAGAAAGTTAAAATTTTTCTCCTCAATATGTTTTTATTCGTAGCTGTTAGCTCGAAATTCCGATAAGTAGATCCGTGGTACATCAATATAGAATAAATATTAACGTCACACTTTGCCATATATCAGTAATATAATGATAATTGTTAAGAGAGCACAGTAATTTTATCAATTATTCTCGTTCTTCTCGTCTTCAGCATATTGCAGTTAGTGTTTTTCACCAGAAGCGCTTCGTTTTTATTTACAAAGCATCTCTAGTGGTCGTTCTGGAAATGTGCCATACATAGTATGATTCTACATGTTACTACTTGTAGATTAAAAACAGTTTTTCTTTATAAGTTTGCGTACAATTTACTCACGATGTTCTTCCCTCTAGTAAGGTACATGTACCAAATAAGGCTCGGTTCCTAATAATGCCCACTCTCATTTCCCAGTGTGTGTGTGCGTGCATGTGTGTGTGTGTGTGTGTGTGTGTGTGTGTGTGTGTGGGCGTGTCTGTAAAAGTACAATCTAACTGCGGCACCATTTCAGTGCAGTAATGTGTTCATTGTAAATAAGTATTGTAGTACTTCTATTACATGTTTACTACTTCATAAATAAAAGAAATCTTTTTTTATTTTAAATTCAGTGCATTAGTGTTTGTAAAATGATTCTTTCATATAGTGTTCATTAAAAACATGACTATCATTCCACTTGGGACCTGTGGAAGGTACATTAGCTTATTTGTTTCAGTTGTAAACAGTTGTAAATATTTGTCGTGTGTTATTGTTTTTCTGACATGTTCCACATCCTGGAGGACCTCCTCACTATGGATCAATTGGAATGATAGTAAATCTTATCTAATCTAGTCCAGCATAGAAAGTTTGAAAACCGCGCTAAATGTCTTCGGTAGTGATAGTTTGTGACATCTAGTGGCCAAGGCAACAACTATTTCCGCACCCGCTCTCGTCCCGGCCATTTTACTTTCAGTTGTGCTACGGCGTTCAACGAAGGAGGGCTGCTTCTTATTTTCACGATACGTTACATGTAATGCAATCGTTTCGGTTATGAAGCATTTTTACTAGTAAATATGTATTTATGAACTGAAAATTGTGCTGTATTAAGATAGTGGCATTATCTTTCCAATAATGTTTCTTTTTAAACAATAAACGCACACGCGTTTTAAATTGGTTGTTCCCAGTAAGACCCATCCGTGGCGCTCTAAACAAGGCCTGGCCGGGCCTTATTAGGCACCCTGTCGTATAGAGCTGTGCATAACGACAATGCATATTCAATTTTAGTGTCTCCTGAGAAACCTCATGTAACACGTATTTACTATCTCTAAATCAAATCTAAATTATTTTATACATTTTTACTGAGCTAAGGTATAAGTTGGTCGTTGCAAGAAATGTCAAAAGAAAACATTTTAAATTCCTTCTTGGTAATCTTTGTGACAGGGCATTCTACATTTAGATCAATAATTTTCAGTAGCTATAATTAAAGTACAGTACTTTAAAATAACATATAATCACAGTTTTACAGACCTAATTCAGGAATGTCAGGCTTACTGGAAATGTTTGTTTTTAGATGGAGCCACAGAAAAAATGAACACAATGGGATGCAAATAATTTAAAACGAGCTATGGAAGCTGTTACTGAAGGGATGCCTGTCAGAGCCGCTTCGAAAACATACAGGATTCACCGACGTGCGTTATGCAATCACATAATTTATCGACTAACAACCAAAAGTTTGGGACGAAAAACTTGTTTGGACAAAGGTCAGGAAAGAGAACTTTGTCAAAGGATTTTTCGACTCGCTGAAGTTGGGTATCCAATTTGAACAAAAGTGCTCAGAAAATATGTATATGTGCATTGTGAAAAGAATAGTGTGCAGAATCCTTTTCACGAGACAAAGAGATTGGCTGGACGCAAGTTGCTCAAGCTCTTCCTACAAAGACACCCAGACATTGCAAGAAGGAAGGCGCAACATTTTAATACAGGAAGAACTGCAAAACTAAACAAGATTATTGTAAATGATCAGTTTCAAAACTGAAAACGGTCTTGTCCGAATTGGAGTTATTTGACAAACCCCACCTTATCTGTTATATGGAGGAACAGAGATATCGACTCTCACTCTACAAGTCTCCTGAAGTTTCAGCGAAGAAAGGTGAGAAACGCTTGCATTTTGTTGCCCCAGAACATGGTGAAAATGTTACCATTGTCTCATGTGGGAATCCAATTGGACAGGTTATTCCTCCTATGATACGTTTCAAACGAAAGCGAAGCAAGCTAGAATGAAAAAGACTTTTTGCCATCTGGGACAGCAGTAGAAATGACAGGTAAGGGCTCAATGAATACTGCGACATTCATCAAATGGATCATTTTGCCAAATACAAACCTGCAAAATGTGTTATTTTGATATTTGATGGAGGATCGTCACATTTGGACCCTGAAATTTGCGACGTTGCTGTAGAGCACAATATCAGACTGCTTGCCCAGCAACACAACACATATGCTGCAACCTATGGATAAATCGGTTTTCAAGCCGTTTGACTCTTAGTGGGATGACGAAATTCAGCGGTACTGGTCAACACATGAAAGAGAATAAAATAGAGAAATTAATAGACTTCCCGAAAAAAGAGACGCCAGTCCATTGATTCCAGTTCATCAAAAAGCGAGGCATATTCAGTAAAGGATAGTTCAAGTGACTTCAGTCTTGAAGATAATGACGCAGCTGAAGATCTCGATTGTTCTTTCAAGGAAATTTTGCAAGCCCCAAAGCTGAAGAAAAAAAAAAACCACCGCGGAAGAAGGCATTAAATTACAAGGCGCAAGTCATATGCAAGGCACTGTTCACGCAGAATCGAAAGAAAAATGGCACCAACGAAAGCACTGGGTCTAAGGAAGATACGCGCTGCAAAAAATTTCACTGTCAGTAAAGAATATTCATAAGAAAAAATGCAAAAATAAAGACTCCGCTGAAGCAAGCGGCAGCGCTGCCTCTAAGAAAGTGTTGTAAGAGGTTGGCTGTTATTGTCACGTGTGCTGTGAAGACAGGATATTCAAGATGAGCCTTTGCAAAAAATGTATGAAATATGTGCATGACGATTGTGTAGTGTTGACACCCAAAGACAAGCTGTGAAATTTCCTGTGCCTTACCTGTAAAAAAATGATTCAAATGAGCCAATTGAAGATGTAATGATTAGAAGTATTGCTACTATTACGATAAGGAAACTTACTGCTGTCAGAACAATTCTGATAACTGATTAAATTTAGTAGTCTGAATAGTTAAGAAGCAGTAGGTACCAACAGTTCTGTATGAAGCATTTGTAAAAACAAGTAATTATAAAAACTTATGTATCATCTCACTCCACTTATTTCTAAAATAAAATTACATTACAACTCTTGCACTGTATTCAAACAGTTTTCCTGCCATTTACAGGCCCCAGAATGTTAATATGAACAAGATGTGGTTACGGGCCATATAAGGAACAAGGTCTCATAACAAGGCCCACTTGCAAAAGTTAAACATTTTCTTTAAAGTGATGATACAAATTAAATAAACTTTCTATGTTCATTTATTTTTGAACTGAATATAGTTGTAGGATGATGCACGTATAATCTCGGAATCTTATTACTTACACATACTGAATACGAAATTCCTAAACGTTAGGTGGGCCTTATTTGGTACACATACCTAATACATGTTATGAAGTCCAGTGCTATTACCCTCGATGTTAGCGGAAATTGAAGTCAGAAGAAACCTGGTTAAGATTCATTTTTCGCGCTTTTCATATTTTATGAAACCCTCTCTCTCTCTCTCTCTCTCTCTCTCTCTCTCTCTCTCTCTCTCTCTCTCTCTCTCCACACACACACACACACACACACACACACACACACACACACTAACTGTGTTTCCAAGGTTGCCAACACTCACAGCCTATACGAAAAACAAATGAACGCACAAAAACACTGTGCTGAGTGCAGAACATCTGAAACTACATTACTATTCATACGGTAATTTTTGTGGAGTTCACAAAAGCGAAGTTTAGAAAAACTCAGATGCAGCAAAAGAAAAAATGTATTCGTAGAAGCCTAAAAACTGTAAGAGGAGAACGTGCTTGCAGGTTTTTCTCGACTTCAATCTCCGCTAACATCAAGGGAAAAATCAGTGGACTTCGCTACTTGTAAATAAGAGGAAGAAATGGCGTAAGGGAAAATTCACGCCAAATTTATAAAGAAAAATGTTTTTAATCTACAAATAGTAACATGTAGAATCACATTATGTATGGCATATTTCCGGAACGACCACTGGAGATGTTTTGCAGATAACAGCAAAACGCATCTGGTGAAAAACACTTAAATTTCACTAACCTTAAGACGAGAAAGAGCGATAATAACTGATATATAAATGTTACAGAGGTAAACGGCCATGCAAATAAACTATAATTTTATTTTATATTTTTTTAACTCTTTAGTTTCCCTTGAAATAAACAGCAGTTATTTGAAATTAAATGTCAAATGTTTGCGCATCTAACACAAAAGAATGGGTTGGTTGCTCATATGTTAGTGCACCAACAGCCAGTGGCGCGTTACCTCAACATGTACTTGGAACGACATTATCAAAATTCCGAATCTTTTTTGGGTTACACACCCTGGTAACAACGCACTGTCTGCAATGGACTGTGTGTGGTTCGAAATTTGAGGCGACTAGCACATCCATTCCAGACGAGTCATGAGGTTGCGTATTAGAAGTGGCATTAAGTCTGGAACATTCGGCTACATAGTACCTTGACAGCCGTTGGCGTGAAGAATTATTGTAAGGTGTGCTGTGTAACAGGTATTCATAAAGACAGTTCATCTTCGAGACATTTCCATTAAGAAAATGAACGGGAAACAAAATAGTATTCAGTGTTTGAAGAAGTACACCAAAGAATGAAAAATGCATTGCATTTGTCACTGCGACTGCAGTCATCCAGCAACGTGCCACACCTGGACTTACAATTAACAGAGTACCTTACGTTCCTCTCACTTTATTCCATAATTCGTCAGAAGCTGCAGAATATTTTTGTTTACAAGGCGAAACTTTGCTCGCAGACCTTTTCAACCAGCCCCTAAGGAGTTCGAACCAGTGAAAGTACTCATGAACTCGTAAGTCCGGAAACAAAAAGTAATTATGCGTGAAGCTCAGGATATTTGGAAAGAAAACCAAACGAAGTTGATCGTAGCATATGTTGCTTGACAGTTACTAGACAGCAATCGTACAATACAAACTGGTACAGAGACATCATCATACAACCGTCAAGACCGGACCATACGAACTTTACTTACATGAAAATTCATAATCATGGTCGGAAGCTATCCTTTAAGCAGTACATTGTCATAATAAGAATCGTTAATACCGCAAGCGTGTAAAAAGTACGTGTGTTTAGAAGTATTAGTAAAACTGGCTAGCATGTTTTACTTTCCCTGTGGTTTCGTAAAACATTTAGACAATTTCCGCAGTAGTTCCTTCAACGATTTCAGGGCCAGTTTCCCTTCTTATCCTGTTTAAATCCTTATATTCGATTTACTTGTTCCAATAAAGCCTTTTGCCTAGTGCCCAAACTGGATTATGTTCCAGCTATACAATTCTACTATGATTACAGCGTAGACAATGTAAGCTACATTGCATTACTTTTTCCATTGTTGGATGTTCTTTATGTTACATATTTACTTCAACCCCTTAGCCTCACTAGTCCCAGCAAGTTACAAACACTCATCCGACCACTACTTGAATATTGCTCGTGGGTCTGCGATCAGTACCACATAGGGTTGATTGAAGACAGAGTAGATCCAAAGAGGAGCAGTACATTTTGTATTCTAGATTCAAATGAGTCTATAAACCCCCGGACAGACGCTACCAGAATGGTGTTTTGCATCATGCTGTGGTCTATTGTTAAAGCTCCAAGCGTATATGTTCCTGTAAGAGTCAACCAATATGCACTCTAAGACAATTAAAAAAAGAAAAAACCGACACACTACGAAGGAATTATCCGAATGGAACGGAAATCGGTAGATATGATGTACGTGTACAGATAAACTGGGTAATTGATTTAACAGAAAGAGGTTCACAATTTGAGCAAGTCAATAAGGCGTTGGTCCACCTCTGGCCCTTATGCAAACAGTTATTCAACTTGGCATTGTTGGATGGCCTCCTGATGGATGTCAAGCAAAACTCTGTCCAATTGGCACGTTAGATATTCAGAATCCTGTGATGGATGTAGAGCCTTGCTCATAATGGTTCAAATGGCTCTAAGCACTATGGGACTTAACATCTGAGGTCATCAGTCCCCTAGACTTAGAACTACTTAAACCTAACTAACCTAAGGACATCACACACATCCATGTCCGAGGCAGGATTCGAACCTGTGACCGTAGCAGCAGCGCGGTTGTGCACTGAAGCGCCTAGAACCGCTCGGCCACAGCGGCCGGCTGCTCATAATGCTCCAAACCTTCTCAACTGGGGAGAGATCCGGCGATCTCGCTGGACAAGGTAGGGTTCGGCAAGCAGGAAGCTAGCCAGAAACTCGCGCTGTGTGCGGGCGGACATTATCTTGCTAAAATGTCAGCCCAGGATCTCTTGCCATGAAGGGCAACAAAATGGGGCGTAGAATATCTTCGAAATCAGTGTGGTGTAAAGGCGCCGCAGATGACAACCAAAGGGGTCCTGATATAAAAAGAAACCACATCCCAGACCATCACTCTGATTGTGGGATCATATGGCGGGCGACAGACAGATTAGTGGTCCACCAGTGGTTCTCCAGACACGTCTTCGATCTCAATGACTGGTATAGAATTTTCTTCAGTCGTGAGTGCCACTTCGAAAAGGGCCCCAATGACTAATGAAGACGTTGTTGGATACAGGCCAGATGGTGGTGGCATAGCAACCTGACTGTCACCTGCTGTCGCTGGCTGAAGGCCTGACAACATCACATGACATCCATGCCATGTCTTCCACTATGAAGATGGTCTATCATCCAAACTGGTTATGAATAAATAATGTACAAGACAGCACTATGTTCATCATGCATTTTTCCAAGTATATCGAAGATGTTAACAGTTGCCTGAAAAAATGTTCATCAAACGGCTGCATTTGTAGTGATGCCGTGATTGGGAAGCATGGGCTATGACGAATGGCGTCGCATGGTGTTCATCGATTTATCGCACTTCTACACTGCATCGGATGACCACTGTGGGCGAGTAGGCGGCGAGCCGAGAACAGATCCCATTAGTCGAATGTTTTGGAGACTCACAGTGATGTCACTGTTGGCATCATGTTGCGAAGAGCCATCAGGTGTGGCTTCAGATCGCAGCTTGTGGAGGCTGAAAAATTGATATAACTGCGATATTATGGTACTCTGTGTCCATCAAAGTGCCCAGACTGTCTCCGTTAGAACACGTATGGGACCATCTCAGACGGAAAGGTTGTTGCAGTGCCAGTATCCAGATATCAAGGACCATTTACAGCGGTTATGCACCAGCTTACGTCAGGAGAGGATGTATAAGCTTTATGGAAATTGAAATGAGCGTTTCGCATCACTGGCCTGGAGGCCCCTTGCGGGTCAGGTCCGGCCGCCTTGGTGCAGGTCTTATTACATTCGACGCTACATTGGGCGACCTGCGTGCCGGATGAGGATGAAATGATGATGAAGACAACACAACACCCAGTCCCTGAGCGGAGAAAATCCCCGACCCAGCCGGGAATCGAACCCGGGCACGTAGGATGGCAATCCGTCAAGCTGACGACTCAGCTATCGGAGCGGACATAGGCTTTATGTCACCCTCCGTAATCGAATTCGTGCATGCATCAAGGTCAAAAGAGGTGAAAGCTCATTCTAATAAGTGGGCATTTATTGATAAGTTCTTGTTTCATTTCGTTTCCGACTCCAGTTCTTGCTAATTCTATTTCTGACCAGGTAGTATAGTTCCAAGTTAATTTACCGTAAAAACATTAACAAACTTACGTGACATCTGAGATAGTGCTTTGTGATAAGTGGTGATGACGTCTTCATTGTTCTAAGTCTAAAGTCACGTTCGAAGTACCAGAAACTTATCAAAGTTCTATCCCATCTGAGGCAGAGCATGGAGAGACATAAGAGACTGCGTCGACTGATACGTGCTCTTTGGAGATATCCTAGTTCCTGATACGGTCGTTTCTTTGGTTGTTTTGCAGATAAGTGGATGGCCCATTGGGATTTGAGGGACTTAGTTAAATTTATGTATACTGGCAACAGACCAGCTCCTGAGACAGGCGCCACGCCTGTTATCCAGTAAGTGGGAAGGGCAGGTCTGTTGGGAATTGCGAAACGTAGCTGAATTAATGTGTATAATATTGAGATACACCAGCTCCTGATGCGATTGCCACTTTGGTTGTTTTGCAGAAAAAAATTACCTATTGGGAATTTACGTGTGGCGTTCAATAAGTGATGTAACACATTTTTTCTCTCCCAATTTCGGTTGAAAAAAATGCGGAATTTCTAGCAGGACATCCTGAAATATTTCCGCTCGGTCCGTGACGGCGCTATGCATAGCCTTCAACACGGCACCTGTCCTAGTAGAGAGCTGGCACTCAGTTTCTTTTAGCCGGCTGCTGTGGCCGAGCGGTTCTAGACGCTTCAGTCAGGAACCGCGCCGCTGCTACGGTCGCAAGTTCCAATCCTGCCTCGGGCATGGATGTTTGTGATGTCCTTAGGTTAGTTAGGTTTAAGTAGTTCTAAGTCTAGGAGACTGATGACCTCAGATGTTAAGTCCCATAGTGCTTAGAGCCATTTGAACCATTTGAGTTTCTTTCGGCAGAAGACCAGAGCATTATAGATACTCATAAGCATCTTGGGTATTAATAAACGACTTCAGCTGTATTTAGTGGTTTATTATTGGATCACTACCGATTTCGTAGCACAAAAAGCCACATCTTCAGATGAGCATATGGCTAAACCAGTAGAGCTAAAGCTCGGAAATTTGTAACCAACATTCCTTGCTCGCCAGAACAAAACACCGCTAAAAGAAGGTATGCCATGGAATGAAAAAAGCCGCATTCCAATATGGTGGATGAGTCCGCTTCTCCGGTCTATATGCAGTCGCGGACAGGGGCGCGGCCGCGTACTGTGTCGTCCACAACACTGGAATCCGGCTGTTTCATTCTGTGACATACCTTCTTTTAGCGGTATTTTGTTCTGACGGACAACGAATGCTGCGTACAAAGTTCCGAGCTTTTTAGCTCTGCTGTCTTAGTTATATGCTCACCTGAAGATGTGGTTTTTAATGTCACGAAACTAGTGATGTTCTAGGAATAAAGGGCTAAATACAGCTGATGCGATTTATTAATACCCTAGATGACTACTCATAGCTGTGGTTGCCGTACCTACAATGTTGCCTGCATCTTTATAAGCGCTTGCAGGATGTCTATGGAAACTTGGCTGTGAACAAAAGCACTTTGAGTCATTGAGCGAGGTGTCGTGCAGCAAGGTCTCGTAAATCTGTCCGATCCCCCACGTGCCGGCTGATGGCACACAGCTGTGACTTGAGATGTTTGTATTTTCCCACCTCCGAGTTGCAAATGTTTTGACTTTTGAGTGAAATGCCCAGTCGATGTGCTGTTGTTTTCACGTCAGTTCTACCAACAGTGAAAGTTGTTTAGTTCTCGGGGTGTTGTAAAATTCCTGGATTCGTCTCGTCACTGTGCAGCCTATGAAAAGGATTGCGGAAGACTCCCAAATAAATTCCAAAGTACAGTGCAGTTTTAACACCAATATATTTCCAGGACTCTGGTGTCCGAGCCCGGTGAACTGTACCGGTTACATCACATGTACCCAAAGTTGACATCAGACGACACAGAGTTCACAACAATCAACAAACGAGTGAGCCTACAATACATTCGCTCGCAACCCTAGCCAAAAAACGAGTGCCCCAAGGCGCCTGCGTGACCTCTATTTATACTTTTGTTAACAATTACAGACAATGAAAATTACAATTTTATGTAAAATTACAATTAAAAGTTAAACCGAATATGAGATACACATTGCTAAAAATTTACAATCACAGTGCTGAACAAGGTGAACCTATTTTCAACTTAGTTACGAGTTAATATAACATTTTCTGACTAATTATGTTACAGGTGACAATTACATTTCTAAATTTGTTTATAACATTTGATGAAATAAAAGAAAAAGTATTTATATATTTATTATGTAAAAAATGAAAATGAATGAATGTATGAAAATGGGAAGAAATGTTTTTAAATATTTTTGTTATTTACTCTTTCAGTACGAACTTTGTTGTAGAACCCCTTATTTACGTGTGGTAATAAAAATTCATTTAGACAGAATTAAGCACATTTAAAATTACGTGAACCTTAGCAACCCTCTCATGCTGATAAATTCATACTAACTGATTAATAACATTTATTTGAAAATCGTATGAAATAAATTTTTTACGTATTTCGGCCTTGGCACACATTTTCTAAATGCAGTGGTTTTTTTAAATATTTACTGAATTCTTTCCCGGCGTTAGCTATGGAACACAAGACTGTCTCTGTTAGCATAAAATGGTTAAATATTGCCAAGCCGACCTGAACGTTTAATTATCATTGACAAAACACACTTCACTATACGTTTGAGTTATTTGCTTTAGAAATTGAAAGAACCAACAGATAAACAACTTCAACGTTAATTATCCGCCTATGAATGCACAAATGTAAAACCGTCGGCCTCAGGATCGCTGTAAAAGAAAAATATTTCGTAATTCACTGCTAATTTTATCTGCTCCAGATTTACGGGTGTGGTTAATTTCTTTAGCGGAACAATTTCTTAAATGTGCCGCCGCTGCAAATCGTTCGGTCGCGGCACAGCCCAGCAACACCAACGATAATCGCTAAAAATGCTGAAAATTCTTTAAAGAAATATTATAGATGACATGGGCAAGCTAATTTACATTAGTAATACACAATTTTGATAAATTATAACGTATTTAGACCTCAACAATAATTAAATTTACATTACTTTGTAATTCCTCCTCTAATGGCGGCTAAAGATAGATATAGACAAAAGAAGTCTTACTCGTTCATAAAATGCTACGTCGCAGGTTCCTCTCTCTCTCAGCTCTCGAGGAAGACGACAAAGAACACACACCATGCAGTGCTATTTATATTATTGCTGACCAATAACATCTCTTTGTAATCCTACTACATTATTTTCCTCTGGGGCTGTATTTTACATTTTTTATCGCAGATGTTAACATATATCGTAATTACATTATGAGTATAGAAATATTACAATCATAAATACGTCGAGAATATTATTACAGAAAATATTACAATAATAACGAATGTCCTTTATACAAAATTAAATAATATTTTTTTTGTTAAACAATTACAGTAGATACGCATTGCTTCATAGCGGCGTACATACTACAATTAAATGTCATTTCATTTTATTAATAGTGTGTGTGTTGCCAGGGAACGTTACATTGCCCCCTGGCAGCATTTGGCAAAGAGTTTCTATACTTTGAAACAATAGTGCCAGTAACGTTCTTTACAATTCTGTTTTTTTTTTTTTTTTTTTTTTTTTTTTTTTTTTTTTTATGGAATGGCTCTTTTAATTAGTCCCAGGGTTATATATGTTCATGGCTCCCCATTTGGGCGAAGGCAGACAGGAAACCTGGGCAACACTGTGCTGGAGCCCAGCCATCCCAGTTGGTTCATGATTAATTTTGTCTCTTTAACAGTCATTGTTTTGAAATGATTTAGCAGTTTGTCATCAACGGTTACATAATATCACAGTCACATACAGTTCAACGAAAGTTTGTTGTGTGTGTATAACAACTCGTAATTATCATTTTTGCGATATACTGCAAGGTCACTTGTCCTAGGATATATCACTTAGTTTTTTTTGAAATCATTTAGTACAACGTCACTTTTCATAATGTTCTCACTACCTACGTGTTACAAATCCATCTCCTACACTTGTTAGTGTTCATTTTCTCTCGTCAATTTACGGGTATACATAATAAGTGTTCAATGTTTGTCAAAAATCGAGTTCATTGACATGTTATGCAGTTTGTGTAAATATTTTGGAATGTGCCAATAATGCTGTAGTTGGTGAGCGGTGCGGAGAGATTGTTGAGCGGCGCTCGGCGCGGCGCGGCGCGTCGGCTCCGTGTAGGTCACCGCCCCCGGTGTTGACAGCTACGGCGCGGAGAGGCGTGTGGCTGTCTGGTCTGCTACGGGTTGCTGCGGCCGCTGCATGGCTGAAGTAGCCGGATGCGCGTTATATATCAGCTCTCCCGTGTGACATCTTCTTGCAGTGCTCCAGCAAACATGCAACAAGTTCACAAACAGTGTACTATCCTTATGGGCATTTTTCCTGCTGTGGGAAATAACGCACACAGTTATTGGCAGTTATTATTCAGTAGGCCTTCACTAGTCCGGTTTGCACAATGTTTCGCTGTCACAGTAACGCGTTTTATGGGCACACAATATTTTTTCACCATATCATGACTTGTCATTAGTCACACGCAAGTTTTCACCTTAGAAAAAAATGTATCTCTGTAGTCAATGCGCTTTCCTGGCGTCCCTTCACACACAAAGAGTATTTTTTTTTTCACCCGCACAGTACAAGTTATAGTTTGACACTAGCTTGGTCCACCGTCTGTTATCGGCTCACTGTTCGTGTCGTGTTAGTTCCTTGTCCACTTGCACACACGGCGATGATACAGTTTCTTATAGCTTGTTCAAAACAACCTCGTGACGTATTGCTGCAGTTTTAACAGTCACTGTCTGTCTCTGCCACACAATACTGCACTTTTGTTTAAGTTTTTTTTTTTTAGTTACAATGTCCGTTGTGCAATGTTTTGTAACAGCACATTCGTAACTTCTTTGTTCGCTCTTTACCAAGGTGTGTGATAATTGCGTACATTGTAACAAATATTAAAGTTTCGTATTAGTTTGCCCAAAAATCATCTATATTTATGTTCGAGTAGATTTTATTTGTGCATTCCAGCCGGATTCAGGCATATTGTTCAATAACTCCTTTGAAATTATATCTCACTTTACTTGCAAGGTCCTACGTAACTACTGTGTAGTCTCTGTAGGCTAAAATTGACTTGGACTGTATCAGGCTAGCTCTTTTTACTGATTCGATCTGCACATGCTTCAATTGAAGCTTCTTTGTGCGTAACTTTGCGTTACTTAAATTTGCAATAAGTTTGCCTCCCATGGTGCCCTCGGGTCACTACTGGGTGCATTACTCTCTTTGATAATACTGGTTTGAAAATAAAGTTCTCAGGGTCTCATATTATTAATATTATTCTGGGTTCGAACCTGTCAATCTGACAGCTACACACACACACACACACACACACACACACACACACACATATATATATATATAATAGAAAAGACTGTACCAAGAAATATTTCAAGTGTGACACACACATAGAATATCATGCAGTACACAAACTAATCACTTCTAAAATGTTCCTCCTGACTGATCTCTGTCACAATTTAACACTACAAATAATTACACTAATCAGGTTATCTGTGCAGACATTTAGAGCATGTTTAAGCTAACACTAATTAAAAAGAAGACATAACACAAATAATCATAAACAAAAGAGAAAGTCAATCATATTCTTATAACTAAATACTTCTACACTAGTACATTATCTCTACAGATCACACATCATTAATGTTCATTCATTTCCAAAAGAATGGTGTGCCTTTTTACACATAACACATAGGACTATTAGTCATTTACTGTAGGAATATATTCACATCCTTACGCGGATACAGTCCTCGTACTCTCCCTGAGTGGGGATCTGCTGAGAAATAGCTACTATTTCCTTCTTGGACCAAGGAATGGAGTATGAGGCTCGACAGTATGTTTTGTGACGATTCACCTCGATATTGTATTGATATCCCTTAACAATTCCTGGTCGTTCTGAAAATACATCTGCATAATTAGATAATAACTGTACCAAATCCTGCTGTTGCATTGAGTTCAAATTTTCGGACTGTGATACTTTGTTCACAAGTGTGTCCACATTTGCTTTTAATTGATCACTTTGTACGTCTGGATAATAGAGATTTTGTCCTAGAGAATGATTGTCTAAATGTGGTATCCACTGATTCCTACATTTTATGTTAATAGCATCACAATTAGGCACAGGTACCTCTTCAGATCTGAGCATGAACAATTCTATCCTCCTATCCGTGTTCATCAAACTTAATTTTCCCCGAGAAAGGTCGATTACTGCGTCCCTTTCTCTCAAAAAATCTACCCCCAAAATGCAGGCTGCCTTTAAACCCTTTACTACCAGGAACGAGCACGCTATGGCTTCTCCCCGTATATACATCTCTACCCGCACTTGGAGTTTAATTATTTGTCACTGTGCACTGATGGCTCCAGTAACTTTGCAATTGTTCACAGGAAAAGTCAGCATACGCTTTTCTTTCCCCAGTACTCTGAATAAGTCCATACTCATGACACTGACAGTAGCACCTGTATCTACGATTGCTTGCACATCAATATTGTTAATTTTGATCTCTATTATCGCTTGTACTTTGTGCTCCTTTATGCACGTGGGTGGTTCAGTTATTGATTCATGTCCCATCTGTACCCCGTCATTATACCTGAGGATACAGATTTCCGATGTTTTGTTCTGTGTCGGGCTGTTCTCACTCCAAACCTCAGCCGACGATGGAGAGCGTATCTCGGCTGAATCTAGTTTGTTGGATTATTACTGGTGGATGGGTGTGGCTGCTCTGTGTCGCTGACCTCCACTATGTGTGAGTTGTGTTGCGTCGGCCGCCACGGTTGCGCAATTGGCGCATTTTGCGGTGGCGGTCGTTTATTGTCATATCTTTCATTGTTTTGCCGGTCCGGACTGGGCCTCTGGTTCTGTGGCCAACTTCGGTTTGCATCGTCATAGGTATTGGTGTTCCACGGCCCCCTGGCATTTTTCCATCTACTATTGCTTGGTGGGCCTGTTTCATATCGGTCATCGAACCTCCTTTTCCGGTCATTATTCACCGGCGGACTATTGCCGTTCCGGTCTCTACCTCTATTCCCGTTTTGTACATAACCTTGTCTCCTATTGTTACCTCCGCCGTTTCCATTATTTGTTGGAGGCGTTTTATTTCGACCATTTCTGTAGCCGTTTCCGTTACTTCTAGCCTTAACATCCTCCTGAATCAGGTCAATTGAGTCCAGAACAGACAAGAAATGTTCCATGTCGTTCTCCGGTACGTGTATAAGTTTTTCCTTTACGTGTATCGGCAAGTGTGATTTCAAAAGTCTGATCAAATCCCGGGATGAAATCTGCTCGTCCCAGTAACGGGTCTTATTAATGTATTTCTCAAAATATTTTCGCAAATTGCCTAATCGTGGAGAATACGGCTCTGGATTATATACCTCTTTCCTTAATCTCTCCTGAATACATGTTGACCAATATTTGGCCAAGAATGCCTTTTCAAATTGCTCATATGTGTCGCAACTGTCAGCTGCTTCGGTTGCCCATAATGCAGCATCTCCTTGTATGTAAGACATAACGAACTGTATTTTCTGTGTATGACTCCAAACGCTAGGCAAAATGTTTCTAATCCCTTGATAAACACTACAGGGTGAACAGATTTCTTCTCCGTTGTAAAGATCTCAAACTGTCGGTTTTTAATCAGGCTTTCTTCAATCACTATTTTGGAGTGACATTTGTTTGTTTCGCTAACATTGGTTGCCTTTTCTGTCTCGCAGTAGCAATTTTTCACTGCAGTATTTATATGCGTATCATTGTTGGACCTGGCTGGCGTGACACACGCCTGTGCGTCGCCGTGCAACAAGCTGCTTTGCAGCTGCGCAAGACGACCGCCGTTTTTAGGCCCCGCACTTCCGCACTGGAGACCACGTCTTTGGCCTCAATCGCAGCGTGCACCTTCTCGTCTATTTATTTTTTTTGTAAATTCCTTTTCAAATTTGTTCGGACATTTTCTGCTCTATTGCTTGACTTGTGTCAATTTCTAATTTTTCCATCCTGTTAGCCAGTACATTGATTTAATCTACGATACTGGCGTTAGCCACCTGGATATTTCTTCGCTCAGTTCTTGCACCGCTTTGGGTATGGTTTCATAGCTTTGTCTCAAACTAACAATCTCACTTTGCATAGCTTCCAAAGATTGCATTAACTGCAAATCTCTCTCATGCTGGCGTCGATCACGCTCTGCTTGATCATGCATAAACGTAGCTTGGAAATTGAGCATGCGCTCGATCATCCGTGATTGAACTTCTGACACCTCACCACCCTCTGGTCCGTGTCTAGTGCTTGTGGGTGGCACAGTATTTCTACTTTCAACTGAATCACTGGCTGGCAGTGGCAACATTTCTTGCCCTTCTGCCCCCAGATTCTCACATTGTACTTCCTGAACTACGCCACTAACATTACCTTGTGCCCCACTTTCTAACTCGGTATCACTGTTTGCTAACTGTTGTTCATTATCCATGTTTATATTTTTCTCACTATGCAATCTAACCATAATCAACAAAAGAAACAAAATCTGAACTAAATATCCTAACACTCAGGTTTCACTGACATAATCACACAAAAAATAGTCATTTGCTGACATACACTTATTATATACTACCATGACTAACTACTCAAATGTCCTGTTATTTAAAAAAAAAAAAAAAAACACTAACAACAAGCACACCACTAATGATCCGAGAACACCGCACTGAGGCTACTTTACTACCCACAGGACAACTACACTATAGCTTTACCTTTTGGTGATCTATCTTGGGTGCAGCTGCCCCCTGGTATTGTGGTAAATAATTAATTTTTTGATATAATGAGCTCTCTTCTTCAGCTTGCCTCTGGGTATATAGTGTTCTCATGCAAAAAATCATATACAGGTATTACCACACAATATTGGTTAGGCAATACATACAATACACGAAAAAATTATTAATTGTTCTCCAACAAAGTTCGACTATAATAATTCCCTAATTATCTCGTGGATACTTTGTGGCCACTGCTTATTCGGGCCCCGCGTTATTGGGCGCCAATTTCATGAAATAAAGGAAAATATATTTATATATTTATTATGTAAAAAATGAAAATGAATGAATGTATGAAAATGGGAAGAAATGTTTTTAAACATTTTTGTTATTTACTCTTTCAGTACGAACTTTGTTGTAGAACCCCTTATTTACGTGTGGTAATAAAAATTCATTTAGACAGAATTAAGCACATTTAAAATTATGTGAACCTTAGCAACCCTCTCATGCTGATAAATTCATACTAACTGATTAATAACATTTATTTGAAAATCGTATGAAATAAATTTTTTACGTATTTCGGCCTTGGCACACATTTTCTAAATGCAGTGGTTTTTTTAAATATTTACTGAATTCTTTCCCAGCGTTAGCTATGGAACACAAGACTGTCTCTGTTAGCATAAAATGGTTAAATATTGCCAAGCCGACCTGAACGATTAATTATCATTGACAAAACACACTTCACTATACGTTTAAGTTATTTGCTTTAGAAATTGAAAGAACCAACAGATAAACAACTTCAACGTTAATTATCCGCCTATGAATGCACAAATGTAAAACCAGTACTAAATTCCGTCAGCCTCAGGATCGCTGTAAAAGAAAAATATTTTGTAATTCACTGCTAATTTTATCTGCTCCCGATTTAAGGGTTTGGTTAATTTCTTTAGCGGAACAATTTCTTAAATGTGCCGCCGCTGCAAATCGTTCGGTCGCGGCACAGCCCAGCAACACCAACGATAATCGCTAAAAATGCTGAAAATTCTTTAAAGAAATATTATAGATGACATGGGCAAGCTAATTTACATTAGTAATACACAATTTTGATAAATTATAATGTATTTAGACCTCAACAATAATTAAACTTACATTACTTTGTAATTCCTCCTCTAATGGCGGCTAAAGATAGATATAGACAAAAGAAGTCTACTCATTCATAAAATGCTACGTCGCAGGTTCCTCTCTCTCTCAGCTCTCGAGGAAGACGACAAAGAACACACACCATGCAGTGCTATTTATATTATTGCTGACCAATAACATCTCTTTGTAATCCTACAACATTATTTTCCTCTGTGACTGTATTTTACATTTTTTATCGCAGATATTAACATATTTCGTAATTACATTATGAGTATAGAAATATTACAATCATAAATACATCAAGAATATTATTACGGAAAATATTACAATAATAATGAATGTCCTTTGTACAAAATTAAGTAATATTTTTTGTTAAACAATTACAGTACATACTAATTGCTTCATAGTGGTGTACATAGTAAAATTAAATGTCATTTCATTTTATTAATAGTGTGTGTGTTGCCAGGGAACATTACAAACAAATCAACTAGTACCTGAATTTTAGTGCTAACATATATCGGAGATTCATTTAACATGCTTTATTTATATGTTCTATTTAATTTGCTGTAGTAATTTTATAAGGATTGGTTTACTGGTACATCCTGACCATGTGCTACATTTCTTTCGATTAGTTACAGTATTAATTTTTCATTTGTATTGTGTTTTTCATATAAGTACAATGTTAATCAGCAAAGCATCATTTTCGAATTATATGTATACTGAAATAGTGGTTATTTTTGTATGTAATTTGGAAACAGGTCACTTTACAGTCAGGCAATTAGGACTGGTGTTTATCTTTAACGCTCTCTGAGGGGTTCTGATCGGTAGCAATGAGATACAGTAATATTTCAATACCCCCCAAAGAGTTTTGCCTAGCCTGATAGACGAAACACTTCTCACAGAAATATTAGTGTGATTGATGTGATACAGTTGGACAAAATAACACAAACTGCATATATCTTAAAAGGTACAAAATTTAATCATGCAACTTTACATACAGATAAATTTTCCAAATATCTACAAACATATACATCAAGAAAACAAGAATTGGAAATATGAGATTAATAAGAAATTTCCTAACTTTTACAAAATCAATATTTACATCAAATTTTCTGAATGAAAGTTTTTCCGAAACTATCACTTTTGGAGTGTCCTTGGTTTTGTCACTTCTAGAGCGTCCATTAATTTTCCTTCCTTCAAACACTCAAACACAACTAAGCTAACAAATTACAAATTTGATTGGATTGATTACATTGCACTTTTAAAGTGTCCATATGACATGTTCTAGAATAATATTATCATATGAAAGACAGAAGAATAAAATTTATCCTGAACAGTTTGCAATACCATAAAATATTTTACAAATCTTATCAAACATTAATATTCAAAATTATATTTGTATGTTTATATTGTGACAGTATAGAAATGTTCATTTATATCCAATCTGGGTTGTTGTCACAAGTATCTGAATATACTGTGTATAGTCAATATTTCTTGGCTTTGTACATCAAATGCAATAACGTTTCAAAATGTTTACCAGACATCCAGAAAATCAGATCAAATTAACACTGCGAAACAGCTTCAAGATTTTATAAATTGTGACAAAATAAGTGTTACGTCAATAAAATTCCTGAAAGTGGCAAGATGCACTTCAGCAAGTGAAAATGTAATTATGCTATAGTTAGCAACCTTGCAGTAAGGAGATTCTTTAAAAAAAAATCCAGAACCTTGTCACATGGCATCTTATACTTCATTTCGTCAAAGTCCTCAGTCTGTCTATTAAAGTTGTCATTTCCTTCCCCTCAATACTAAACTAGTCTCCAGATTGTGTCTTGTGAGATGTGACTAATGTAAAATAATAGTTTTTCAATGTGATTTGTGTGCTAAGTGTTGTCATAGTTGTTCAAAAATAACTCTCAAGTTTAATTTCACATCAGCATTTCCTTCAATCAAAATGTATAAGAGTTCTACTTCATGTGATTCAAATCATACATAAGTTCTGTTGTGTGTGACTATACAGTATCATCATCATCATAATCCTCTCAATTAAACTAATCATCAAAACCATTAATAAATGAGGGTTGAATACTACCAACCCCTCAGCAGCATTGCATATCATATAACCTAAACCTATCACCATCACCATCATCATCATCATCATCCAAATACCCCTGTGAAAATGCAAGCCAAAACAAAATCATCTTCCATCATTAAACCGTAAACATCAGTTCATGAGAATCAGAAACAGGAATGAGTCTGCAACCCCAAATCCTTAATACAAATGCAAATCACAATATCACTTACCTTATTTCAAGACAATCCTCAACAATTCATAGCAATTTCAACATCTCTCTTGTGTGTACATAACTTGAGTGAAACATGTATATAGTATATCATGGTGATAATCATTTCTTAACAGCATAAATCACTTCAACCCTTTCATAAATCATAACATCTTTCAACGTCTCATGTGGTCTTATATATAGTAACACATTAATTCAGTTGTCAATCAAATAACGGTATGAGAAGCAGAACATAATAATTCCTTCCTTTTGGATAACCTATATAAGATAAAAACAGTGAAAAGATGTATATAGTTCTTCTTAACTGCACAAATGTACCATAAAATCTTTAAGTATGTATTAATAAGCTTAGTGTATCTTCACACAATCCACCTTTCATTTCTGCATAAGCTGATAGAAATACAGTATGGTCTGTTGTCTGTAAAGATGTGTAACTGTTCCTCACTAGAAAATACATATTGGTTTTTGCTGGCAAATCATAGTCTTCACATATCAGTAATAGTCACAATCGGTAGGATGCAAATGTCAAATTATCAATACATCTGATGATGCAGATTACTCAATCAAAACAAAATGTATCTTATACTACAAATTAAATCACATGATAATATCTTATATAACAAATATAAGCAAACATAGGTACAAAAAATTAACATATGTGTTGTTGGAAGTTTGTGTGTCAGGAAGGTATCGTAGAATGTGGCATCAGTGTTTTCGAAAAGAAAATGTCACATTAGCTGGGGCACCTTGCATAAGCCACATGCATAGTACTCAAAGATTGTGTACCCCCTGAGAGATTGCAATTATTGCACATAAGGTTTCAACTGAGTGACATTTCTTAAACCAAATAGCTTTTTTGATTTGGGATAGATAAGTAGGTAGGCGTTTGGATGTGGTTTTTCATAAACTTCAAATGGACCAATGCAAATATCGAAAAATTTCTTGATCTCTCTATTGATTGCCTTGGATTTCTCATAACTTTTGGTTAAGACTAGATCACCTACATTGTGCTGTGTAAACTTTCCTTTTGAATCATGTTTAAGCTTTCTCTTGGCACAGCGTGTTTCATTATTTTTCTTTACTATTTCCATTCTCTCACCTGGTGTTAACTCATTACAGACAGGAAAATTGATCAATTCACACATGATGTTTGGTGGATGTTTGTTAAAATGTACTTCATAAGGCGTAAAGTTGTTGTATGTTGTAAGGTGTTCAAAACATCTTCAAAATCACATATGTAACTTGACCAATTTGTATGATCTTTAGAGCAGTAAGTTCTACCAAGTCTGCCTATTTCACGCATATAGCGCTCAGTTGGGTTACAAGATGGAGAATAAACAGAAATAAGGACGTGTTTAATGTCTTCATCTTTCATGAAATCTTTCCAAATGTTAGATGTAAATTGGCTCCCATTGTCTGAAAGAATGGCTTTTGGTTTTCCAATCTGTGTGAAGTAATCATTACAGAAACAGTTTAAAATTTTCCTGCTTGTTGCCTTCTTTAGTGGATACAATTTTACTAGTTTAGTGAACAAGTCAACAACTACAAACAAATATGTATAACCCTCTTTAGTTCTCGGCAACTGACCAAACAAATCAATTCCTATCAGTTCCAATTTGCCTTTTGGCACAATACTTTGTAAATAACCTTGGTATTTCTGATTTGTGACTTTTACTCTTTGACACTGATCACATTTTTGTATAACCTGTCTTACTCTTCTAAACATATTATTAAAATTGACATTTTCCTTAAGTTTGTCAGTGCATTTCATGATTCCACCGTGTCCATAGCTCTCATGTGTGTACTTAATTAAAATGTCAACACATTGTCTAGGCCCACAAGCCTTCTAGATGTCAGAGTCAGTGTTATGTCTCCTGAATAAAATACCTTTAAATTTTTTATAATACATGCCAACCTTTTCATTACCCTTTTTACCAATAAGGCTTTTCACGAGTTTCAAATCATCATCCTGGTTCTGGTATCTCCTAAGCTGACTGCAAATGTTAGTAATTTCCTTTTCACCCTTAATCCCTCTCATGTACATTATTTTAAACACTTTGTTATCCAATAGTTCTTCTTCCTGACCACCCCCCACAGGTAATCTAGACAAAGCATCAGCAATTATATTCTGATCCCCTTTTATATACTGAATGCTATAATCAAATTGTTGTAAAAATATGGCCCACCTGGTTAATCTACTATTGAAAAGTTTACAGTCTTGAATATAACATTGAGCTTTGTGATCCGTTAAAACCGTGACTTAATGGCCTGCTAGATAGTTCCTGTATTTAATGAAACCCCATACAATGGCAAGTAGTTCCCTCTCAGTCACTGTGTAATTACGTTCATGTTTCTGCAGACCTCAGCTGGCAAAACTGATTGAAATATGAAACTTCCTGGCAGATTAAAACTGTGTGCCCGACCGAGACTCGAACTCGGGACCTTTGCCTTTCGCGGGCAAGTGCTCTACCTACTGAGCTACCGAAGCACGACTCACGCCCGGTACCCACAGCTTTACTTCTGCTAGTATCTCGTCTCCTACCTTCCAAACTTTACAGAAGTTCTCCTGCGAACCTTGCAGAACCAGCACTCCTGAAAGAAAGGATATAGCGGAGACATGGCTTAGCCACAGCCTGGGGGATGTTTCCAGAATGAGATTTTCACTCTGCAGCGGAGTGTGCGCTGATATGAAACTTCCTGGCAGATTAAAACTGTGTGCCCGACCGGGACTCGAACTCGGGACCTTTGCCTTTCGCGGGCAAGTGCTCTACCTACTGAGCTACCGAAGCACGACTCACGCCCGGTACCCACAGCTTTACTTCTGGCAGTATCTCGTCTCCTACCTTCCAAACTTTACAGAAGTTCTCCTGCGAACCTTGCAGGAGGTAGGAGTTTGGAAGGTAGGAGACGAGATACTGGCAGAAGTAAAGCTGTGGGTACCGGGCGTGAGTCGTGCTTCGGTAGCTCAGTAGGTAGAGCACTTGCCCGCGAAAGGCAAAGGTCCCGAGTTCGAGTCTCGGTCGGGCACACAGTTTTAATCTGCCAGGAAGTTTCATATCAGCGCACACTCCGCTGCAGAGTGAAAATCTCATTCTGGAAACATCCCCCAGGCTGTGGCTAAGCCATGTCTCCGCTATATCCTTTCTTTCAGGAGTGCTAGTTCTGCAAGGTTCGCAGGAGAACTTCTGTAAAGTTTGGAAGGTAGGAGACGAGATACTGGCAGAAGTAAAGCTGTGGGTACCGGGCGTGAGTCGTGCTTCGGTAGCTCAGTAGGTAGAGCACTTGCCCGCGAAAGGCAAAGGTCCCGAGTTCGAGTCTCGGTCGGGCACACAGTTTTAATCTGCCAGGAAGTTTCATATCAGCGCACACTCCGCTGCAGAGTGAAAATCTCATTCTGGAAACATCCCCCAGGCTGTGGCTAAGCCATGTCTCCGCTATATCCTTTCTTTCAGGAGTGCTAGTTCTGCAAGGTTCGCAGGAGAACTTCTGTAAAGTTTGGAAGGTAGGAGACGAGATACTGGCAGAAGTAAAGCTGTGGGTACCGGGCGTGAGTCGTGCTTCGGTAGCTCAGTAGGTAGAGCACTTGCCCGCGAAAGGCAAAGGTCCCGAGTTCGAGTCTCGGTCGGGCACACAGTTTTAATCTGCCAGGAAGTTTCATATCAGCGCACACTCCGCTGCAGAGTGAAAATCTCATTCTGATTGAAATATGTTCTATTTTTCCATCAATTTCCTTCTGTTGAAACAAATGTACACCCAATCCGTAATTTGAACTATCTGTCATTAGGCAAAATGGTAGTGAAAGGTCAGGTCTGTGGATTAATTGACTGTTATTTAGTTGTTGTTTGATCTCATTGAATGCTGCATGACACTGATCTGTCCATTCCCATATGGTGTTCTTTTTTAATAGCTCTCTCAAACACGGTGCATTTAAAGCTTGGGTGTTGACATACTTACAATAAAAATTACATAGACCATAAAATGACCTCAGCTGTTGAAACGTCCCCATGGAAAAATTAAACATGACTGTGCTTAAACTGACACACAATATTTTTAGGGCAACGCAATCTGACTTTCAAAAATCGCTACAAAAGAATGGCCCTGACTAACATTAACCTATACCTTTCACAAATCACTTACCTCACAAAAATCTTCGTTACTCGAAGTACTGCAACACAGCGACCTCCACTACTGCCAGCTAAATAAAAGATTCAAACTACGGAGGGTACTAACTACTGATAGGCATAGTTAGCAAATGGAAGATTTTAATAGAGAACAAACAATGTATTTACCTTAATAGTGTTGAAAAATCATAATATATATAGCAGTTCATGACATCCAGTCTTACAAATTTCAAAACTCCGCCATTTCTCTCCCCACATCCACCACTGCTGCCGGCTCACCTCCAACTGCTCAACGCTATGCGCTGTTCACATCCGTCTGCCCAACACTACAATGGCAGACAACAATGCAAACTAGCCACAGACAGCACACAGCACAACCAGTGATTTTCATACAGAGCGCTACGTGGCGTTACCAATAAAAAAAAACCTAAACAGCCTACTTACATAGCCCCCATGCTCCCCACAAAAAATTTTACAAATTGTTTTGGGCACTGGCCAATACAGATTTGAAGAAATTTTTCATAATTACAATAACAAAGATATCAGATGCACACACTTATTGATACAATGTCGGTCAAAAGCTAAAATTTTCTCACAGTCCATAAAGACAGTCCTGATCGGTCATCACAGTAAAATTGCAGTGTTTTTCTCAAAGTCTGAGTAAAATAAAATGTACACGGAAGAGTGGAGTTCCATGCAGCCTTGAAGAAGTAGTGTTGTCCTTCCAACGGAAAGGCAGTGCTGACTCTTGACATGCTGACAGGTAATGGGCCACAACGGAGCAAACCCACTGCAGAGTCAGTCGAAGTTTTGAAGAATATTGGTAGGTAGGTCATCACAGAGTAGACCCACTGTAGTCCTGGTAGAGATTACGGTATTGGTGGGCCACCAGAGGTGCAGACCCACTGCAGTCTTTGTAGAAATAATGGTATTGGTGGGCCATCAAAGATGCAGACCCACTGTAGTCCTTGTAGAGACGGCCAGCAGCCATCTGTTGTGACTGTGCTGGTGCACAATCACCATTGTAGAGTCTTGTGGATAATATAGCAAGTCCATAATCACCACTTGTGCACTCACCAAGTTTTTGGAATTGTCCTTAGAACCTGCTATGCTGTTATCCAGTCCCTTGCTAAATTATTAACACATGTGCAAACACTAACAGTCCCTACTTCTCACATATTGTCCATATAATATGACCAACAGAAACGTGTGCAGTGAAATGGAACTTACAAGTTAAGAATATGATGAACTGATGTCAATTACAATTTTATAACATAAGAATACAATTACAAAGGTACAAAATACATTATTAAAGAACATAACAATACAGATAACATTTGTAGTACAGGCTTTATAAAAGAATCGAAATAACATATACATCAGTGTTACAGGAATTATGACATGAGTACATACATAAAAGATAAGAATAACTTTCGAAACATCAACTTCACACATGAGCATTAAAACAGAACAGAATAAAGAATGTCTAAACATCTTTACAAAGAAAATAACATATTATCAAAAAAATTCTACAACATAACTCTTATTAGCTAAGCACATTAAGACAGGAAAAACACAAATTCACATAGTGTAATAACACAAAAATACATGACAGGGTTTGTTTTCAGTGTGACATTTGGTACTGCAGTCCACCCCAAAACTTCATTCCATGTATCTTTCCTCTTATTTCAACATTTGTTTCCACCAAAAAACTTCTATCCAAGCATGCTTTCTGTATTTATATGTTCGCACATTTCTTACCTCATTATTTATTTGCCATTATCTTACCTCATCATTTATTTCCAAGAAAATCCTACCTAAACCTGTTGTCCCAAAAACCTACATTTTTTGGTTCATATCCTCTTTCAAAATACTTTTTTGGCCAAACCATTTTCTTATAGCTTCTCAATGCATTTCTTCCAATTCATCACAACTTGTTCTCTTATATGGCCTACCCCATCTTAAGCTAACTTAAATCTACTGAGCTCAGATGCTAAGCTAAGGGACGAGGCAATGCAGCAGCACAAAACAATTAACACAAACAGCAATGACAAAAAAATGCAAATTGGCAAAGGAAGCAGCATAAATTAGCAAAGCAAATGCAATATTACAACTAATATAAGGCAATGCGCAGCAAACAAGAAGAATAAATCCGTAGTAAAAATGGCTTAACAGAGTAATACAACGTCAAATTCAGTAACATTATGCCTGGCAAACAGCAGCAGCAATGCAATAACTTATATCTAAACATGACAAAGCTCAAGCAGAAAAAATAGTACACTAATGACAACAATGCAGATAAGGGAAATGCCTATTCACATCTTAATGTCTATGTAATTAAAGTGGTGCACCACAAAAACTAATTCTACAAAAAATTACCAAGTACTTGAAAAGAAAATTATATATGCAGTTACTGATATTAGTCCCTTCTTATTGTTCTTTCCATTCCAAGAGCTCCTTTTTCGAAGAATGTGGATCATAAAATAATTATTTGATAGTTCTGTTGACAGAAAGTGTTCACATTAGCAAATGCATTTAAGTTTATTTTATAAAACCAATGCTGCAACAGATATGAAATGAAATAAGCAATTACGCAAACCAAAGCCTAAAAACATCATTCAATAGCTATGTGGCATTTCGTAAGTCAGCTCTCGTAGAAAGACACTTATCATAATCAGGTTTGCAGATGTAAGTATCTTTCCAAGTAATGAGCGTGTCGTATTTGCGATGCTTTCTACAAAGGAATGTCAATAGTGAGGATAATGGCCTCTTTTTCTTTTTTCACCTAATGGCTTTCTTTTGTCAGACGACTATCTCTCAGCTGGGCGCCCAAAACGCATTATGTCAAGGTCACTTACCTTTCTTACTGAAATATTTACGACAGCACTTTCCGCTACAGTGGCAGTCTCATATAAAAAAATTCCACAGGTTGAGAATTTGGGTTACAAATGTGTAGAAACAAAATCCTATTGATATAACATTGTCCAAAAAATTTTCGTCGGCATTGTAATACATTCACGCATTTACATACATTTCATAACTCTTAAAGTACGATTCTTGGTTTCCAACAACCTTTTTCACAAACCAGAGTCCCTAACCATTACTCATTATTCCTTACCTTATTACACATATATATATTCGTCGACACTTCTTCAATATTTCATCATAACAGATAAGTAGCATAATCAAATAACTCATATAGTCTCAGCTTATTGATCATAAACATACCTCAGCAGCATAATACACATCGTCGTCGTAATAATAACATCATAATACTTCAGTTAAATCTCAAAAACGTCGTAGCTTTCTGCAATAATTTCAGAACCTAAAAAAATTCTCTGCTCATTTCAGTAGTGTCATGTACCTCAAACGTACTTTAAAAATCATGATCTCATACCAAATACATCATTCAAAGCTCTCATAGTATCACAATGGTTCTGAAAAAATATGAACAGTTCTCACAGTACAGACAAAATACAATTTCATAAGTGTGAAGTTATCCACCTGTGTAATTACGTAAACATTTGTCACTGATGTAGTAAAAAAAATGTTTGTCTCTCAGTTAAATGATCAGATAGCTGTGTAATTTATGTGTTAGAGAAATATGGTACCGATGTGTAAAGTTGTATAAGCAAATACCATATTAGCTAGGGCTCCTTGTGCTTGCCAAACACATGGTACACACAGCAGGCGTGTACCCCCTGAGGATTAATGTAATTATACCCTCAGGTGTTACAGATTACAGCAATGGAATGAAATGTATCACGAAAAACTTTCTTTGTAATTCAAAAATCTTAAGAAAATAAATGTTTTAAGTACAAAATTAATCACTCAAATATGTGTACTGTAGCGCTAAACTGTGCGTCTTGTTGTAAGATAATCTCTGTGGAAGTGTCGTAGTTATCGTCCTCTGTAAGCAAAAAAATTCTGCTGAAATCAACGTACTTACCTCATCGTAAACGAAAGTGAAATGCTTTGCGTATAGATACCGTAGTTATTACGCTTATTGCTGTGATGAAGAAAGTACTGTGCTGTAATGTATTGTTGTGCTGCGGAAAAGGCTGTCTTATTGTAGCTATACCACAAAAGTTACTACTAAAACATGTTTTACTTTCCAGAAGAATTCAGAAAAACTGTGCAGATATAAAACAGATACACCGCAAAAGCAATAATATTAATTATATCACTCATTGGTAGCGTCGTGATATAATCGTGTAGCTGTCAAATAAACTAACCACTGTGTCGACTGGTATCTCTCAGAAAGTACTTTAAATCCTGAATGTATTTTCAAGTAAACCAAAATTTTGCATTAAAATCTTATTAGCAGTACCGGTATATGTTCTAAGTATGTGAGCCTTATAGTCTTTACATAATCGTGCACTAACAAGCAAGAATGTACACACACAATAACACTGTGTCATCTGTTCACTATAACAATGCACTCGTAAATACTGTCTAAATATGTTCCCTAGCTTCTAGACTGGATAGTTAACTTCAAAACATTGTTACATGTTAACAGTTTCTCAGTGTGACAAATTGTATTGGTAGCGTGTAGTGAAAAATTTTTATGGCAAAGACAAAGTTAAAAAGCAGATTATCTTTCAATAAACGGTTTTGCATGTGAAATGTCGTGTAAACCTTCACTCTTCCTAGTACGCAGAGTTTCAACTTCAAAGCAATTATCATGTGGTATACGTCGGTAAGGAATGCTAAAATTTTTCTCAAGGTTAGCGTCTATGTTATTTTTCCCTGAGCCAGCCGGCGCACGTGGCTGCCTGCGGTGCGAGTCATTGTCTGTCTTTTTGCTGGCGTGCGTCGTTATTGGGATTAGGAGACCTAACTTCTACAAATTCACCTTGACGAGAAGGTCCTGCCCCGTTTGAAGCTCGCTGGCTCTGATGGAATTCAGGTGCCGTTTTGTCTGTAGTTTACATAGTTTCTTGTTTGTCGGTCATGTGGTGGAGAATTTCTCCCTGAATTATCACTGCATGGTGGACCGTTGCGTCTGAAGTTATTCTGTCTCCCGTGATAATAATACACTCCTGGAAATTGAAATAAGAACACCGTGAATTCATTGTCCCAGGAAGGGGAAACTTTATTGACACATTCCTGGGGTCAGATACATCACATGATCACACTGACAGAACCACAGGCACATAGACACAGGCAACAGAGCATGCACAATGTCGGCACTAGTACAGTGTATATCCACCTTTCGCAGCAATGCAGGCTGCTATTCTCCCATGGAGACGATCGTAGAGATGCTGGGTGTAGTCCTGTGGAACGGCTTGCCATGCCATTTCCACCTGGCGCCTCAGTTGGACCAGCGTTCGTGCTGGACGTGCAGACCGCGTGAGACGACGCTTCATCCAGTCCCAAACATGCTCAATGGGGGACAGATCCGGAGATCTTGCTGGCCAGGGTAGTTGACTTACACCTTCTAGAGCACGTTGGGTGGCACGGGATACATGCGGACGTGCATTGTCCTGTTGGAACAGCAAGTTCCCTTGCCGGTCTAGGAATGGTAGAACGATGGGTTCGATGACGGTTTGGATGTACCGTGCACTATTCAGTGTCCCCTCGACGATCACCAGTGGTGTACGGCCAGTGTAGGAGATCGCTCCCCACACCATGATGCCGGGTGTTGGCCCTGTGTGCCTCGGTCGTATGCAGTCCTGATTGTGGCGCTCACCTACACGGCGCCAAACACGCATACGACCATCATTGGCACCAAGGCAGAAGCGACTCTCATCGCTGAAGACGACACGACTCCATTCGTCCCTCCATTCACACCTGTCGCGACACCACTGGAGGCGGGCTGCACGATGTTGGGGCGTGAGCGGAAGACGGCCTAACGGTGTGCGGGACCGTAGCCCAGCTTCATGGAGACGGTTGCGAATGGTCCTCGCCGATACCCCAGGAGCAACAGTGTCCCTAATTTGCTGGGAAGTGGCGGTGCGGTCCCCTACGGCACTGCGTAGGATCCTACGGTCTTGGCGTGCATCCGTACGTCGCTGCGGTCCGGTCCCAGGTCGACGGGCACGTGCACCTTCCGCCGACCACTGGCGACAACATCGATGTACTGTGGAGACCTCACGCCCCACGTGTTGAGCAATTCGGCGGTACGTCCACTCGGCCTCCCATATGCCCACTATACGCCCTCGCTCAAAGTCCGTCAACTGCACATACGGTTCACGTCCACGCTGTCGCGGCATGCTACCAGTGTTAAAGACTGCGATGGAGCTCCGTATGCCACGGCAAACTGGCTGACACTGACGGCGGCGGTGCACAAATGCTGCGCAGCTAGCGCCATTCGACGGCCAACACCGCGGTTCCTGGTGTGTCCGCTGTGCCATGCGTGTGATTATTGCTTGTACAGCCCTCTCGCAGTGTCCGGAGCAAGTATGGTGGGTCTGACACACCGGTGTCAATGTGTTCTTTTTTCCATTTCCAGCAGTGTAGTTCTGGTTGCCTATTGTCTGTTTCTATGATTGTCTGTGTCATATTCATTACTACGTAAATGCGAACTTTCTTTGTAACTATTACTCTGCCAGTGGTTGTCATATGGGAGGTGTCTGTTTTGTTCACGATTTGCGTTGTAAGAATAGCCTTGTTGTGTCCAGTTATTATTTATTTCATCGCGGAATTGCGACGGATGTGACCTGTAATTGTTGTGCTCCTGTTTTCGAGTTCCGCGATTCTCAGTGTCAATTTTTAATTCTTGTAAGAGTCCCTGAAAAGCTTCAATGTCGTCTTTGCAACGTCCTGCCAAAATAATATGTCGTAAATGTTCAGGTAATTTGATTAAGCAAATGCGGATGAGTTCTGAGGGGCTGTATGGGTTTGACAGGTACTGATTCTTGTGCAACATGTCTTCAAAATATTTCACAAGACTGGAAAATTCAGATTGTTCGAAATGTTTCATCATTATGATGCTATGTTTTACTCGGTCTTCTGTAGCTTGAGACCAATATGCTAAGAGGAAGGCATGGTAAAATTCTCCTTCACTGTGACAATCGTGAATACCGATCGCATTCTTACAGTTGGTTCATTCTCTAAATAGCCACACACACATTCTAATCTGTGCTCTAATAACCAGTTGGGAGGAAAACAATGAGAGAATTGATGGAGCCACGCTTGTTGATGAATGTCGTTGCCAGAATTCTTAAATGTTTTAAATTTACGTGTAGTAATGAACAGCTTGTAGTCAAAATCATCATGTCGACGAGCCGCATATCGGTCATTGTTACGCCGTTTCTGCAGTTCCATTTCAAAATTCGGTGCGCCTTGCCAATTTCTTTCACAATTTCCGAAATGCGCTGTGTTATTATTTTGTGGCTGTTCCGTATTTCTATGTCCCTCTTCCCGTATTGGGGCGCGAGTGTCCTCTGAAATACGTAATTCTTGTATTACCGGTGTCAGCTGATCTTGTACTTCCCGGATTTCTCTTTGGTGTTGCGTATTAATTTGATTCTGATTTTGTTTGAATTTCCTAATTTGTCCGCACTCTTATGTGTCATTAAAGGCTACCGGTTTTGTGTCATTCAGATTATCATCTACCTTCGTAGATAAATTATTTAGCGGATCCGAAAGTTCAACTACTTTATCTGATAATGAACTAATTTCCTCCATGTGTCTTTCTGAACCAATTTTCAGAGTATCTACTGTGTCCTTTAAGTTTTCCTGAGTTTTTGCAAGTTGCGTAACCGAATCGTTAGATGCAACTGAGTCAATTTTAGCTTGCAAGGTCTCATGATTTTCATAAACAATAGTTTGCAGTTCTTTTATGGCTGCTTCGTGATTCTGTAATGCATTTTCATGACGCCAAAAAATAGGTTGGAAATGCTCACAAATTTGTGTTTTTACGTCATTACAGACTTTTTGACATTTCGATTTGATTTTATGTAACTCAGTAGTTAAATTTTCACGTGTTTGTTCAAGCGTGGTGTGAAGATTTTGTTCCATTGCGTCTAACTGTTACTGTGTTTGTCTCTGGTGTTGTTCCATTGTGTCTAACTTTTGAAGATTTTGTCCCATTTGTTTCTGATTTTGTTCAAGCGTTGTGTCTAACTTTTGTAGCCTTTGTCCCATTTGTTGCATTAACTGTAATAACAATGCACTGGTGTCTGAAACATGTTCCTCAGTGCTTTTCGGCAGTAAAGTTGCACCAGCAACATTCACATTTTGACAAGCAGAAAATGTATCTTGACTTATTTGAGAAAATGGTGAGGGCCCAAAACCTGAATCTACAGTATTTGCAAGATTGTGTCCTGTCATTTCGGATTCCTGAGGCGAACTGTTGCTGACCGATCGATCGATAATGCTTCCCTGTTCACTAATTGTTTTACTGCCTACACCATTATTTGCTGCCCGCTCCATTTCCCTATGCACAATTACCAAATTACTACTTTGAACATTAGTTAATTCATTACTCGGTGGCGCTAACACACTGCTTTCGTCTTCACTGTCATTTCTCAGTTTACGTTGGAGTCTAGTATTACGTTTTTCACACGCCATTATTGTCACAAGATTTCACACGACAACACAGAAAAACACAATTTGAAGAGCAAAAATAAGAGAACACATTAACATAGCACTGAAAATAATATCTAGTTAATTGCAAGCGCAGCTGCGAAATACTTGGTGCAAATCTACATGCATGCCACAATAACAATGAAAGACTGCAACTACAAAGGAGATTCTCTCTACAATTAAGCGTTAGCAATAAACAATAGCTACACTAATTACACAAACTACAAGAAAAAAATCAGAAGATTCCAGTGAGGTATCCTCGGCTAAGGGTCAACATATGAAACGTCCCCTTAGAACAATTATACATGACTGTGCTTAAACTGACACACAATATTTTTAGCGCAACGCACTCTGACTTTCAAAAATCGCTACAAAAGAATGGCCCTGACTAACATTAACCTATACCTTTCACAAATCACTTACCTCACAAAAATCTTCGTTACTCGAAGTACTGCAATACAGCGAGCGCCACTACTGCCAGCTAAATAAAAGATTCAAACTACGGAGGGCACTAACTACTGATAGGCATAGTTAGCAAATGAAAGATTTTAATAGAGAACAAACAATGTATTTACCTTAATAGTGTTGAAAAATCAGAATATACACAGCAGTTCATGACATCCAGTCTTACAAATTTCAAAACTCCGCCATTTCTCTCCCCACATCCACCACTGCTGCCGGCTCACCTCCAACTGCTCAACGCTATGCGCTGTTCACGTCCATCTGCCCAACACTACAATGGCAGACAACAATGCAAACTAACCATAGACTGCACACAGCACAACCAGTGATTTTCATACAGAGCGCTACGTGGCGTTCCCAATAAAAAAACCTAAACAGCCTACTTACACTGTTTCTTGTTCTTTGGACATGGAAACTGGACAATTGCAGAAATTTTATCACTGTCAGGTAGAATGCCTTCTCTTTTTAATTATATGGCCTAAGAACTTCAAGTCTGATACTTCAAATTTGCATTTACTTAATTTAAGGGTCATACCGCCTTGTCTGAATTTATTGGCTAATTTGTACAAAGTATCAAGGTATCCCTCCCAAGTTTTGCTGGTTATTAATGTATCATCCACGTAAATAATTAGTTTAGATAGTAGTTCACATCCAATCACATGATCCAAAGCTCAAATAAACTCAGCTACAGACACATTCAGTCCAAACGGAACAACACAATAATGAAAACATTTACCATTATATAAAAAGGCTGTGTACTGCCTTGAATCCTGTGCTAATGTGATGTGATGAAAACCTGAGATCAAATCCAGGCTAGAAAAATATTTTGTGTCATTGAATTTGTACAGGAGTTCCTCCATGGATTCAGGATGATCTGTTTCTCTTTCTATAAACTTATTCAGGTGACGTGAATCCAATACCAGCCTAACACCACCATCCTTTTTTGAAATACAGGCCATCGGGCCGTTATATGTACTGTGACTTCTCTCTTCTCCATTTTTGCATTTTCTGGAGTTCCCTCTCCACTACTTTCCTTTTACAGATGGGTACCCCATAAGGCTTAATGAAAAAGGGTTCGTGTGGCTTTAACTTCAAATGACATTCATAATCTTTGACCCTACCAGGTTGATCACAAAAAATGTTACAGTTCTCCCAGAGAAAATTTTCTAATTCTTGCTTTTCAGACTCAGTCAAGTCATTTGCTTATTTTACCTTTCTGATATGATTAGGGAGTAACTATCATCAACCAAATTCTGGTTATTGTGATCCCTATTTTCCTCTTCCTCCATGTAATGGCTACACTCTGGATAAACTATTTCCCTAATATGGTTACTACTGCTTGTACTTGCATTTAACTGGATTACTACTTTTCCTTGAATACTGGTCTTTGATTCAGTTAACAGTAATTCTGAATTTTGCCAATCAAAACTCACCTTTGCTTTAACTATCCAGTCCATCCCTAAAATCATTTGCTCATTGAGGTCTGGAATAAGTAAACAACCATGTTCAAAATTAATGTCGCCAACAGAAAATGTAATTAAAGCTTGTTTATTTATTAACTTACTAAACTTGCCAGTGGCACCTTTAATCCGTACACCTGTGATTGGAAATTCGATGTAACTTTCAGTGTCTTTTATCCTGTTCCTCAACTTGTCTGAGATACTGCTAATGAGACTGCCAGTGTCAATCAAACCAAGTCCTGACCAATTTTTAATGCTTATTTCTACATAAGGACTACCTAAGGTAATGTTTGGGTCACTATTCACATTCTCTGCCAACAAGTTACTTTCTAATTCAGTTGTATCGATGTTGTTACATACTTCTTCACTACAGGTTTCAATGTCAGAATCAACATAAGATTGAGTGTCATTATGACTGGAATCAAATACACATGAAACAGATACCTTATGTTCACTAGACTTAAAATTATCTTTCAGGGATGGATCTGATTTGATGACTTCACTTTCCTTATTATTTTCTATACAAACTTCATTTTCACTGATAATAAATTCCAAAATCTTCTCACCTATCAACTTAGCTTGTTCCTTCTTATTAGTAGATTAACTTAAGATTTCTTTTATACAAATTGGTACCAATACATTGTTTGCACTCTTAATATCTTCACATGAACCAATTTCGCATTCAGAGTTACTTTCAGCTGCAACACCATTATCAATAACTTCAACATAAATAATGCCATCTAATTCCTCTTGTGTACATATGTCATCAAATACATCATCCTTCACAACAGTATCTTTATCAAAATCATCATCAAAGAAATCTGTGGGTGATGCCTCTGCATGCACATCTGCCTTAACTACTAAGTGTTCAATATCTGAAGTTATACTACTGAAATCACTACCTGTTTCATTATCTGAGTCAGGTGTTATTTCCTCATTTTGGCTATCAATTTCTACTAATGTAGATACCTCATTATCCTTACCTTCATCAGAAAACAAGCTAGTGATACCATACATATCATAAGTTCTGTCTACATCAGGTGTTAATGTGTCAACAATTAATGCTAAGTCATGTTCATTAAGTTCAAACTGTGGTCCTGCTTCAGTACGTGCATTATTCAATTCACTCAACATGTGATCCCAAAAGTTTTGCTTATAACTAGTATCATCTAAGTAGTAGTCCCTATTTACATTACATTTATGATTTCTTTTACGTTTCTGTCTCTTTAACCTCCTATTTGCCTGGTTTGTGCCATGACTATTCACCTCAAACTGACAGGCTCCCAACAAGGTGGTTACCTGTTTCCCTGGTTGGAATTTCTGTTGTGAAGCTGGTTACTCTTTCTCTGTTCTTGACGGTTTTTGTGTCTCTTTAACAACTGTTTTGGTTACCACGCCAGTTATTACTTCTGTGTCCATTATATTGTTGTGACCCCCATTGCTATTGTGAGTGTTTCTGAGGTTTTGATTGTACTGTCTGTCATCATTCTGCCATGTACGGTCAATTTTGTCTACATAACGTAACAATTCGTCAACGCTGTCATCTGGTCCATATACAAGTCCCCACTGAAAACGGTGTGGTAGGCGCCGTTTCAGTGCGTCCAATGGTTTGCTCAAATGTGACAATGTCCCTAATTGTTTTTCACAAAATTCTCGCATGCTAATTGCAAGTCCTGTGCGATATTTGCTACCGTTAAGAAATTCAGATTTTATTCTCGCCTGTTTGTTTTCCGACCAAAACTTTGCCAAGAATTGGCGTTCAAAATCGGCAAAAGACGTAGTATTTGTATCAATGTTTTGGTTCGCCCATGTAAGGGCTGCACCATGCAAAAAACGTTTAGCAAATTTAACTTTAGCGGACTCTGGCATGTTAGGTTGGAAACTGTCTTTGCACTGATGCACAAAGTCAACCGAATGAGATTTCGCATCACCTGGGTAACATTTTAAACTAACGTTGTTACAATTATGCACAAACATCTGGTTTGAATCAAAATTGGGCATTATATTATTTTTCAATTTTGAAACTTCAGAGCTGACTGTTTGCATTTCTATTGTTACACTTCCTACTTTCTCATCAATACGAGATATCTTATCAGAAACTACTTCAGAATTTAATTTCAATCTTTCCCCTACCAATTCTTTTTCTGAAACAATGAGTTCCTGCAACATTTTTAACTCGTCTTTTCGGTTCACTAATTCATTTAAAACGACTACTTCCGTGTTTTTGACACGTTCGTTAACTAATTCAATGCTTTTGTTTGTTTCTTTAAATTCGGAGATTGTGAAAGCCTCTAAACAGTCAACTTTGGTTTCTACCCTTTCTATGTCACATGTAACAATTTGTACTTTGTTATTTGTTGCACTGATTTCTTCTCTCAATGATTTCAAATTTTGGTCCAGCTTTTCTGTTACCTCTTTAATGTTGCTATCTAATTGGTTATTTTGAGTTACCAGTTGTTCTAATTTATTATTCAACAATTGAGATATCTGATCAATTAAATTCGGTTGCTGATTTGCTCCCGAAAAACCGTGAAAAGGCGAACAACTACTGCTCGCGGAATTTGCTTCACTGTTTAAGTGTACATTTGGAGTTGAAGCATGAAATTGATGGCCTGACCGCGTGGTCATGCCTATTTGATTTAACTGAGTTTCGCTCATTTTGATCAAAGTGGCTAGACACTAAACAAAACACTTTCCTGCCTATCAGGTGAAATTGTCACACGCACACAATGAAACAAGAATAGAAAATTGTAGGACACAATTAAAAGGGGTATTTATCTGATTCATTCGCGATGTCATTTCAGAATATTATTTTTGCTCCTGGCGACGTCCGTGGCGCAGTCTACAACGTACAAGATTATGGTTCCTGCCTCTTGTACATGGAATTCTTGCGAGTCGTCCTCTGCACAGACTTCCACTTGATCCCAGCTCCTCCACCACATTGAGATGTTTGTATTTTCCCACCTCTGCATTGCAAATGTTTTGACTTTTGAGTGAAATGCCCAGTCGATGTGCTGTTGTTTTCACGTCAATTCTACCAACAGTGAAAGTTGTTTAGTTATCAGGGTGTTGTAAAATTCCTGGATTCGTCTCGTCGCTGTGCAGCCTATGAAAAGGATTGCGGAAGACTCCCAAATAAATTCCAAAGTACAGTGCAGTTTTAACACCAATATATTTCCAGGACTCTGGTGTCCGAGCCCGGTGAACTGTACCGGTTACATCACATGTACCCAAAGTTGACATCAGACGACACAGAGTTCACAACAATCAACAAACGAGTGAGCCTACAATACATTCGCTCGCAACCCTAGCCAAAAAACGAGTGTCCCAAGGCGCCTGCGTGACCTCTATTTATACTTTTGTTAACAATTACAGACAATGAAAATCACAATTTTATGTAAAATTACAATTAAAAGTTAAACCGAATATGAGATACACATTGCTAAAAATTTACAATCACAGTGCTGAACAAGGTGAACCTATTTTCAACTTAGTTACGAGTTAATATAACATTTTCTGACTAATTATGTTACAGGTAACAATTACATTTCTAAATTTGTTTATAACAAATCAACTAGTGCCTGAATTTTAGTGCTAACATATATTGGAGATTCAATTAACATGCTTTATTTATATGTTCTATTTAATTTGCTGTAGTAATTTTATAATGATAGGTTTACTGGTACATCCTGACCATGTGCTACATTTCTTTCGATTAGTTACAGTATTAATTTCACATTTATATTGTGTTTTTCGCATAAGAACAATGTTAATCAGCAAAGCATCATTTTCGAATTATATGTATACTGAAATAGTGGTTATTTTTGTATGTAATTTGGAAACAGGTCACTTTACAATCAGGCAATTAGGACTGTTGTTTATCTTTAATGCTCTCTGAGGGGTTCTGATCGGTAGCAATGAGATACGGTAATATTTCAGACTCCTGGAGTGTTGAAACGTGTGGAAACTCTCATCTGAGGTGAACGATGCATCACAGTGAAACACCTCTCTGCCGAACTGGACATTTGACAAGTCTGCACAGCCGAGAGCAGCTCAGAAAACTTCAATGCACTGTTCTTCTTTGTCCGTCATTCAGCCTTTATCTTGCGCCTTCTAACTTCCACCTTGTGTCCCAATGAAGAATGAATGGACTCTGCGGGAAGAAATACGTGGGTGATGAGAAGGTTATTGAGGCAGCAAGACGTTGGATCCGACGTCGACCAGTAGAGTGGTACCACGTGGGCATACACATTCACCCAGTAAGGTCGCGAAGATGATCGCATTGAACGGAAATTACGTTGAAAAACAAGGTTTTGTGGCCAGAAAAAATGGTTCAAATGGCTGTAAGCACTAAAGGAGTTAACATCTGAGGTCATCAATCCCCTAGAACTTAGAACTACTTAAACCTAACTAGCCTAAGGACATGACACAAATCCATGCCCGAGGCAGGATTCGAACCTGCGACCGTAGCGGTAACGCGGTTCCACACTGAAGAGCCTAGAACCGCTCGGCCACACTGGCCGGCGTCGCCAGAAGAGTAGTGTATAATGTGGTATATTGGAACCCTGAATAAAACCAACCTGCTTTCAGAAAAAAAAGGTTTGCATAACATATTGGATGCCCCTTGTATACATCTACATCTGCATACATACTCCGCAATCCACCATACGGTGCGTGGCGGAGGGTACCTCGTACTACAACTAGCATCTTCTCTCCCTGTTCCACTCCCAAACAGAACGCGTGATAATCAAACCTGCCAATAACAAATCTAGCAGCCCGCCTCTGAATTGCTTCTATGTCCTCCCTCAATCCGACCTGATAGGGATCCCAAACGCTCGAGCAGTACTCAAGAATATGTCGTATTAGTGTTTTATAAGTGGTCTCCTTTACAGATGAACCACATCTTCCCAAAATTCTAGCAATGAACCCAAGACGACTATTCGCCTTCCCCACAACTGGCATTACATGCTTGTCGCACTTCATATCGTTCTGCAATGTTACGCCCAAATATTTAATCGACGCGACTGTCTCAAGCGCTACACTACTAATGGAGTATTCAAACATTACAGGATTCTTTTTCCTATTCATCTGCATTAATTTACATGTATCTATATTTAGAGTTAGCTGCCATTCTTTACACCAATCACAAATCCTGTACAAGTCATCTTGTGTCCTCCTACAGTCACTCAACGACGACACCTCCTCGTACACCACAGCATCATCAGCAAACAGCCGGACACTGCTATCCACCCTATCGAAAAGATCATTTATGTAGATAGAGAACAACAGCGGACCTATCACACTTCCGTGGGACACTCCAGATGATACCCTCACCTCCGATGAACACTCTCCATCGAGGACAACGTACTGGATTCTATTACTTAAGAAGTCTTCGAGCCACTCACATACTTGGGAACCAATCGCATATGCTCGTACCTTAGTTAGGAGTCTGAAATGGCGCACCGAGTCAAACGCTTTCCAGAAGTCAAGGAATACGGCATCCGTCTGATACCCTTCATTCATGGTTCGCAAGACATCATGTGAAAAAAGGGCAAGTTGTGTTTTGCAGGAGCGATGCTTTCTAAAGCCGTGCTGATGCATGGACAGCAACTTCTCTGTCTCAAGGAAATTGATTATATTCGAACTGAGAATATGTTCGAGAATCCTGCAACAAACCGATGTCAAGGATATTGGTCTGTAATTCTGAGGATCCGTCCTTCTACCCTTCTTACACATAGGCGCCACCTGTGCTTTTTTCCAGTCGCTCGGGACTTTACGTAGGGCAAGAGATTCGCGAGCTAAGCAAGGAGCCACAGCAGTAGAGTACTCTCTGTAAAACCGAATAGGAATCCCATCAGGACCTGGCGATTTATTTATTTTCAACCCATTCAGCTGCTTCACAACCCCAGGGATGTCTATCACTATATCCTCCATACGGGAATGTGTACGAGACTCAAACGGTGGTATGTTTGTACGATCCTTCTGCGTGAAAGATTTCTCAAATGCTAAATTTCAAATTTCAGCTTTCGTTTTGCTGTCTTCCGTTGCCAGGCCAGACTATCAGTGAGCGACCGGATGGAAGCCTTCGACGCGCTTACTGATTTTACGTAAGACCAGAATTTCTTTGAGTTTTGAGCAAGATCTTTTGCTAAGGTATGACGGTGGTTGTGGTTGAATGTTTCGTTCATCGCTCTTTTTACAGCAGCACGAATCTCTAGTAACTTTTGCCTGTCCTCATTCTCGCGATCTTTCTTGTACATATTAGTGATAATATCATATCCTGACAAGGTCGGCATTTTAGCTGTTCTGCAGAAAAGTGAAAGGTTCGTCGGGAATTGAGGAACTTAGCAGAATTTCTGTATATCAATTGTTCCACTGGTTGTGTCGACAGGATGGCGTTCCGGACGTTGTCGGGCCTTGCGGTAGTGGAGGAGGAGTCGGCAGTAGCAGTAGCAGTACCGACAATAGCAGTGACGAGGAGGGAGGAGACACCGACGACGGAAGAGACGGCGGCGGGGGCGGCAGCGGTGGCAACGACGGCGACGAAGAGGAAGAAGAGGAGGAGGGCGGCGGGCAAGAGGAGGCCGGGGGCTGCGGGGGCGAAGCTGGGGCAGGGGAGGCGCAGCTGAGCGCGGCGCCGCCGCCACGGCCGCAGCCGCAGGCGCAGCCGCCGGAGGACATGGGCCAGAGGCCTTCGCGGCCTCGCATCTCGCTCACCTGGGTTCTGCGGAGCGGCGGCGGCGGCGGCGGCGGCGGCGGGGGCGGCAGGCACGCGGCACCGGGGGCGGCCGTGGCGGCCACCTGCCCAGAGCGGCCGCCGCGCTCGCCCGTCGCCGCGCACGGCAGTGCCGCCGCCAACCAGCACCACCACCAGCACAACCACCACCACCACCACCACCAGCAGCAGCAGCAGCAGCCGCCGCCGCCACAGCCGCCAGGGCTGACCACGTCGCCGCCGGCCCCCGACGCCGCCTCTACGCCGCCGACGCCCGCGGCAGGACCTCTGCCGTACGGCGCGCACGCTCACGGCCACGGCCACGGCCACTCGCACGCGCACGCGCACGCGCACGCGGCCGGGCCCGCAGCTCCGGGGCGCGCGCGCTCCGAGCCGTCGCTGATCCAGCACAGGCAGAGGCGGCAGTCGCGCGCCTCGCACAAGCCGCTGCGTTCCCGGCACTCGCGCTTCGGCTACGACATCCAGGACGTCGACGCCTTCCTCACAAAGGTCAGTCTCGTCCTCCTTTACGCGTTCAATTTTCAGAGGGGCCGTCCTGTACTTCACCAAGTAAAACGATTCATCCGTTTTCACAAGACAAGGAAACCAACACAAGTACAGGGATAGCGTACCAATTGGGACAAGAAAGGAGGCATGAAGGGCGCCAAAACAGAAATAACAATCATCCATTTATTGCACCATTACACACGCACATCATGATATATGAGACATTATGACAAACAGTGTGCATAATGAAGGCCGCACAATTTTACCAACGTAAGAAATTAAAATAACACTAGCATAAAACTAACTAAAGTGCCTTGAAGGAAATGTTTATGAGAAGAACACGACGGGGCCGCAAGGGAGGAGGCAACACAATATTTAACTCAGCTGCGCCAAAACAAACAACGGACACCAGGCCGCACCAACAACGGACACGTAAGGCACGCGACTACTCTCTCCGTTGCGGTTCCGCGCGTTCCACCCAATTAATAGCTACCTGAAACATTTTAATACTTGGAACAGTACACCAGTGATCAGCAATTTTAAAAAACAACATGACATAAAAATACAATAATTTAAGAAAATCACATCATATTAGTATGAGCTTAAGGTCTTTCGGTAATTAACAGATTACGGAAGGTAAAGGGGCATGTGCCACTATTAAATCTTGCGTAATTACGCTACTAAATTTCTCAGTACCCAAGTTGCAACTAACGCAACAAGAATTAAATCATTTAAGTGATAATGTTACTTTGAAATAATAATAAAATTATTTCATACAAAAGAGGACCAAGAATGGCCCGATCAGTACTCCCCAGTGAAGCAGTTCACACAAATGGTACTCCACGGCTCCAAGCACACACCCCCTACCAAAATGCAACACAACCATAGCGACCCGGCGTACTACCGGAACCACCAGGCAGTAAACCAAAATCGTACTAAGCCAAAACAAAGACCGACCTTCAAAATAACGAGACCTAGCCCGGGCCGGACAACAGACCAAATGCCGGGAAATCCATAAGAAACCTCAGCCAACTTAATAACAAAATAACAATTTATTAACAATATGCAAAACACAAGACCTCTCAGTCCAAAGGCTTCCGTTTAGTCGCGAAGGTGGACCGACCCGCCTGCTGAGGTGTCAAGCGTCGTACGGAGTGCCGAATCAAGCTTAACCTTCGTTAACGGAAAGCGGAAGCACCACAAGACAAAATAAACTCCAATCTAACTGCCCAAGGCAAACTCTAAGGAGTGCCACTCGAAGACTGTGCACTTGAAGATCAAACATAAAGCACCCAGACTAACGTGCCGCTGAACGACGCACTTCCATCACCAGCGTCTAGCAGAGTACGGAGAGCAGCGTACCCCATCGATATACGTCCATGGGACGGTAAACGAGGATAGAAATCCCAGCGACGGAGAAACAGGAGGACGAAATGACATCTCGCCGCACATAGAAGATATTTCAAACTCAGGCTCGACAAACTACAACAGGCGAGATTTTGCTCCCCTTGCGAATCAATTCAAACGGCACGCCACACCGCTCTCCACACTATTAACCGTAAAATCACGGTCCGGTCTTCCCATCGGGCCCCACTCGACGTCCAGATGCAAACAACTGTCTTCACGCCAAGCCCCGCCTCCAGCTAAGCCCCGGCCAGCGATCACACACGGAAACAAACGCCTAACGCTTAAGCGCCATCTGAGTGAAAACTCAGCACTAAGATCGATACGGACTTGGAAATAAGCGAGCACCGTAACAATGTCATTCCTTGTTGGGGAGGGGGGGGGGGGGGAAGAAGGTCACCGCATCCGCATCTCTGTCGCCAGATGCCTCGATCTCGCCATTTTTACTCATAGTCTACCATTCCTCTCCTCTACAACGCTTTAGCCACACTTTCCGTGGTCTTCCTCTTCTTCTCCTACCCTGAGGTTGCCATGAAATTACTCTATTGGACCATCTGTCTTCATATATTCTTTTGTTATGTCCAAATCATCCTAGCTGCTTTTCTTCCATTTTATCCGTAAAACTACAATGATTCTGTGCTCTTTCTCTTACTTTCTCATTTCTTACGTGGTAAAGTCGGGAAATTCTACAGGCTCTTCTCAAGTGGTCCATTTCTAAAACTTGACTCTCTTTTTATTTCTTTCTGTGATTTGGCAGCAATCACTCCCATACGTTGCTACTAGTTCGACGATGGATTTCTGTAAATGAATTTTAACCTTTATACTCAGTTTTGAGGACCAAAGTACAGGGTCTAACTTTTGGCTAGCCGCACTTTCCTGCTTCATCCGTTGTTGGATGTCTCTGTCACGTCTTCCATCACGTGATAGGATACTACCCAGGTACTTAAATTCTTTACTCACTTTAATAAGAAGTCCGTCAATGTCCATCTTACTTCCCTCTTCTCCGCAACATAGTTACTGCGCCTCCTCAAAATTAAACTTCGAATCCCACTTTTTACAGCCGGCCGGTGTGGCCGAACGGTTCTAGGCGCTTCAGTCTGGAACCGCGCGACCACTACGGTCGCAGGTTCGAATCCTGCCTCGGGCATGGATGCGTGTGATGTCCTTAGGTTAGTTAGGTTTATGTAGTTATAAGTTCTAGGGGACTGATGACCTCAGATGTTAAGTCCCATAGTGCTCAGAGCCATTTGAGCCACTTTTTTCACTCTTCCAACAATTTCCTGACCAAGTAAGACGTACTCTCTTCCTCGACTGCTGCAACGATCTAATCATCAGCGTAGGAAAGTGTGTACGTACACTGGTTCTCTACTTCAATCCCCATGCCCGTGCACATTGTAAACCACAGATTCAGTGCCTTCTGCACATACATCTTAAAGAATGTGTGAGACAGACAGGATCGCTGCTTCAGTCCATTAGTTATTCTGAACGCATCTCTAGAAATGTCTTTTCCTACTTTAATGACCTTTTCTGCTGACTTGTAGAAGTTTATGATGCTTCTTACATAAAGTTTTGGCAGTTCCCCAGATCACAGCACATCGAACAATAGCTTTAGTGGCACTGTGTCATACGATTTCTCAAGACTTAGGAAGTATAAGATCAAAAAGAATGTCCTCCCCCCTCTCAGGAAAGAGTATTAAAATACTAGTAGCTACCCTGTAACTGCCGAAACATTCACAACGAAGTGCCAGAGTTTGAAGAGCTCCTGAAACGCAGTGAAGTTCATATAATACAGTGGTGCCCAAAATTAAAGCAACAAATGGAAATTTTGCAAGGTTGTGTTTATTTTCCCACAAAATAGTATGAATGGGTGATAGTAAAGTAGAAACAATGTAAAAAATAAAGAACGTAAACAACTGCAAGATGCGTAACGGTAGACAAAAATGTTCTTCGGTTTTTTCCAACTTAATGGATTTGCACACACATTCCGACTACTGGTCAATATTCTCATTATGGGTTGTGACCACCTCTGGCAGCAATACAGGCCTGACAACGACAGGGCATGTCGTGAACGATGTCATCAATTTCATGTTCAGGCAATAACGCCCATTCTTCTTGCGGAGCTGTACGCAAGTCTTGGAGAGTGGTTGGTAGATGCTGACGTGATCAGCCCGTCTCCCTAGTGCATCCCAGACATGTTCTGTGGGATCAATTCGGGAGAGTGATCACGCCACGCCATTGTGCAGCATCTTCTGTTTCCACGAAAACATCAAGCACCTATCCATCAGTACGACGTCTGGGTCCACAGGTCCACAGCACCTCGTAACAGCCGCATATGAGGCCCCGAGGTCTCATCAAGATACCTGACAGCACCTAAAACCTGCCGATTGAGCTGTACAATTTCATGAAGAGGAGTTCGAGTGGCCAACATAATCCGTGCTCACACCAACAGGGATTTTCCTCGATATAGGTCTCTTTCCACAGTGTCTTGGTCCTGAAATCGTGTTCCACGTTCCCTCCAGATGCAAATCCATCGAGTATCACTCTCCAGAGCAAATCGGGACTCCTTTGTGAAAAGAACGTTCGCCCACTGTTCGACCGTTCAGGTGGCATGTCGACGACTGCACTCTAGACGTCCCCTTCTGTGAAGACGTGAAGAGGTAGACATACAGCAGGTCTTTGACAATAAGGGTCACTCTGCCGAAGCCTTCTGTACACCGTTTGCCTCGATACAACACGTCCAGTGGATGCTGCGAGGTCAGATGCCAATTGCCATGCAGTTCTAAGGTGGTACCGTTATGCCCTTCCAGCCAAATATTAATCCTCTCTTTCTGATGTCACACGTGGACACCCCCCCCCCCCCCCATGAACCATGGACCTTGCCGTTGGTGGGGAGGCTTGCGTGCCTCAGCGATACAGATAGCCGTACCGTAGGTGCAACCACAACGGAGGGGTATCTGTAGAGAGGCCAGACAAACGTGTGGTTCCTGAAGAGGGGCAGCAGCCTTTTCAGTAGTTGCAGGAGCAACAGTCTGGATGATTGACTGACCTGGCCTTGCAACATTAACCAAAACGGCTTTGCTGCGCTGGTACTGCGAACGGCTGAAAGCAAGGGGAAATTACGGCCGTAATTTTTCCCGAGGGCATGCAGCTTTACTGTATGGATAAATGATGATGGCATCCTCTTGGGTAAAATATTCCGGAGGTAAAATAGTCCCCCATTCGGATCTCTGGGCGGAGACTACTCAAGAGGACGTCGTTATCAGGAAAAAGAAAACTGGCGTTCTACAGATCGGAGCGTGGAATGTCAGATCCCTTAACCGGGCAGGTAGGTTAGAAAATTTAAAACGGGAAATGGATAGGCTAAAGTTAGATATAGTGGGGATTAGTGAAGTTCGGTGGCAGGAGGAACAAGACTTCTGGTCAGGTGACTACAGGGTTATAAACACAAAATCAAATAGGGGTAATGCAGGAGTAGGTTAATAATGAATAGGAAAATAGGAATGCGGGTAAGCTACTAGAAACAGCATAGTGAACGCATTATTGTGGCCAAGATAGATACGAAGCCCACACCTACTACAGTAGTACAAGTTTATATGCCAACTAGCTCTGCAGATGACGAAGAAATTGAAGAAATGTATGATGAAATAAAAGAAATTATTCAGATTGTGAAGGGAGACGAAAATTTAATAGTCATGGGTGACTGGAATTCGAGTGTAGGAAAAGGGAGAGAAGGAAACATAGTAGGTGAATATGGATTGGGGCTAAGAAATGAAAGAGGAAGCCGCCTGGTAGAATTTTGCACAGAGCACAACATAATCATAGCTAACACTTGGTTTAAGAATCATGAAAGAAGGTTGTATACATGGAAGAACCCTGGATATACTAAAAGGTAACAGATAGATTATATAATGGTAAGACAGAGATTTAGGAACCAGGTTTTAAATTGTAAGACATTTCCAGGGGCAGATGTGGACTCTGACCACAATCTATTGGTTATGACCTGTAGATTAAAACTGAAGATACTGCAAAAAGGTGGGAATTTAAGGAGATGGGACCTGGATAAACTGAAAGAACCAGAGGTTGTACAGAGTTTCAGGGAGAGCATAAGGGAACAATTGACAGGAATGGGGGAAAGAAAAACAGTAGAAGAAGAATAGGTAGCTTTGAGGGATGAAGTAGCGAAGGCAGCAGAGGATCAAGTAGGTAAAAAGACGAGGGCTAGTAGAAATCCTTGGGTAACAGAAGAAATATTGAATTTAATTGATGAAAGGAGAAAATATAAAAATGCAGTAAATGAAGCAGGCAAAAAGGAATACAAACGTCTCAAAAATGAGATCGACAGGAAGTGCAAAATGGTTAAGCAGGGATGGCTGGAGGACAAATGTAAGGATGTAGAGGCCTATCTCACTAGGGTTAAGATAGATACTGCCTACAGGAAAATTAAAGAGATCTTTGGAGATAAGAGAACGACTTGTATGAATATCAAGAGCTCAGATGGAAACCCAGTTCTAAGCAAAGAAGGGAAAGCAGAAAGGTGGGAGGAGTATATAGAGGGTCTATACAAGGGCGATGTACTTGAGGACAATATTATGGAAATGGAGGAGGATGTAGATGACAATGAAATGGGAGATATGATACTGCGTGAAGAGTTTGACAGAGCACTGAAAGACCTGAGTCGAAACAAGGCCACCGGAGTAGACAACATTCCATTGGAACTACTGACGGCCTTGGGACAGCCAGTCCTGACAAAACTCTACCATCTGGTGAGTGAGATGTATGAAACAGGCGAAATACCCTCAGACTTCAAGAAGAATATAATAATTCCAATCCCAAAGAAAGCAGGTGTTGACAGATGTGAAAATTACCGAACTATCAGTTTAATAAGTCACAGCTGCAAAATACTAACACGAATTCTTTACAGACCAATGGAAAAACTAGTAGAAGCCAACCTCGGGGAAGATCAGTTTGGATTCCGTAGAAACACTGGAACACGTGAGGCAATACTGACCTTACGACTTATCTTAGAAGAAAGATTAAGGAAAGGCAAACCTACGTTTCTAGCATTTGTAGACTTAGAGAAAGCTTTTGACAATGTTGACTGGAATACTCTCTTTCAAATTCTAAAGGTGGCAGGGGTAAAATACAGGGAGCGAAAGGCTATTTACAATTTGTACAGAAACCAGATGGCAGTTATAAGAGTCGAGGGACATGAAAGGGAAGCAGTGGTTGGGAAGGGAGTAAGACAGGGTTGTAGCCTCTCCCCGATGTTGTTCAATCTGTATATTGAGCAAGCAGTAAAGGAAACAAAAGCAAAATTCGGAGTAGGTATTAAAATTCATGACTGCTACGGTCGCAGGTTCGAATCCTGCCTCGGGCATGGATGTGTGTGCTGTCCTTAGGTTAGTTAGGTTTAAGTAGTTCTAAGTTCTAGGGGACTGATGACCACAGCTGTTAAGTCCCATAGTGCTCAGAGCCATTTGAACCATTAAAATTCATGGAGAAGAAATAAAAACTTTGAGGTTCGCCGATGACATTGTAATTCTGTCAGAGACAGCAAAGGACTTGGAAGAGCAGTTGAATGGAATGGACAGTGTCTCTAAAGGAGGATCTAAGATGAACATCAACAAAAGCAAAACAACGACAATGGAATGTAGTCTGATAAAGTCGGGTGATGCTGAGGGAATTAGATTAGGAAATGAGACACTTAAAGTAGTAAAGGAGTTTTGCTGTTTGGGGAGCAAAATAACTGATGATGGTCGAAGTAGAGAGGATATAAAATTTAGACTGGCAATGTCAAGGAAAGCGTTTCTGAAGAAGAGAAATTTGTTAACATCGAGTATAGATTTAAGTGTCAGGAAGTCATTTCTGAAAGTGAAACTTCCTGGCACATTAAAACTGTGTGCCCGACCGAGACTCGAACTCGGGACCTTTGCCTTTCGCGGGCAAGTGCTCTACCATCTGAGCTACCGAAGCACGACTCACGCCCGGTACTCACAGCTTTACTTCTGCCAGTACCTCGTCTCCTACCTACGTTTTAATCTGCCAGGAAGTTTCATATCAGGGCACACTCCGCTGCAGAGTGAAAATCTCATTCTGGAAACATCCCCCAGGCTGTGGCAAAGCCATGTCTCCGCAATATCCTTTCTTTCAGGAGTGCTAGTTCTGCAAGTTTCGCAGGAGAGCTTCCGTAAAGTTTGGAAGGTAGGAAACGATGTACTGGCAGAAGTAAAGCTGTGAGTACCGGGCGTGAGTCGTGTTTCGGTAGCTCAGATGGTAGAGTACTTGCCCGCGAAAGGCAAAGGTCCCGAGTTCGAGTCTCGGTCGGGCACACAGTTTTAATCCGCCAGGAAGTTTCATATCAGCGCACACTCCGCTGCAGAGTGAAAATCTCATTCTGGAAACATCCCCCAGGCTGTGGCTAAGCCATGTCTCCGCAATATCCTTTCTTTCAGGAGTGCTAGTTCTGCAAGTTTCGCAGGAGAGCTTCTGTAAAGTTTGGAAGGTAGGAGACGAGGTACTGGCAGAAGTTAAGCTGTGAGTACCTGGCGTGAGTCGTGCGTCGGTAGCTCAGATGGTAGAGCACTTGCCCGCGAGAGGCAACGGTCCCGAGTTCGAGTCTCGGTCGGAAACACAGTTTTAATCTGCCAGGAAGTTTCATATCAGCGCACACTCCGCTGCAGAGTGAAAATCTCATTCTGGATTTCTGAAAGTATTTGTATGGAGTGTACCCATGTATGGAAGTGAAACATGGACGATAAATAGTTTGGACAAGAAGAGAATAGAAGCTTTCGAAATGTGGTGCTACAGAATAATGCTGAAGATTAGATGGGTAGATCACATAACTAATGAGGAAGTATTGAATAGGATTGGGGAGAAGAGAAGTTTGTGGCACAACTTGACCAGAAGAAGGGATCGGTTGGTAGGACATGTTCTGAGGCATCAAGGGATCACCAATTTAGTATTGGAGGGCAGCGTGGAGGGTAAAAATCGTAGAGGGAGACCAAGAGATGAATACACTAAGCAGATTCAGAAGGATGTAGGTTGCAGTAGGTACTGGGAGATGAAAAAGACTGCACAGGATAGAGTAGCATGGAGAGCTGCATCAAACCAGTCTCAGGACTGAAGACCACAACAACAACAACAACGTGGTCGGAGCTGCCCTGGTCGTCGGCATACAGTTTCGTTCTCTGTAAACTGTCGCCACATCCGAGAAACAACAAAACAATTCACATTAAGCTGTGGGGCCACACCAGTTTGCAACCACCCTGCTCCCATTCTTCCTATGGCACTCCACCGCAGAGTATCTGGTAGGCGGCCTCCCTGTGCCATACTGCACCGTCTTTGACTGAGCACACAGCGATTCTGGATGTGGGACTGCCCGCAAACACTACCCCATTTGTAGGAGCCCTGATGCTATCGTTGGCCTGGTTGCCCGTTAATCGGAATGTCATGCAGAACACGATCGTACCGACATCTGTTGACAATTTGTATGATTATATTGTGAATTAGACAGAGGACGTGGAAATAGTGGTTTGTTGCTTTAATTTTGAAACCAGTGTACTAGGTTCAGAAATCTGGTTGAAACCTAAAATTGATATCAGTGAGATTTTTGGGGAAAATTTAAATATATATATCGAAAGGGTAGGCTAATGGGAAACAAAGGCTGTTTATTTGTCGCAGCAGACAGTAAACTCAAATCCACCGAGATAAAAATTGAAGCTGCATGCGAAACTGCTTGAGCAAGCAGGGCGCACGGCTGAGCGTAAAATGGTGACTAGATCCTTCTGTCGCCCACCGCACTTACCTCCTGATGTAATAAAAAACTTTAAAAAAGTTCAGTTCGCTTGTACAGAAGTTGCTGGAACATACTGTTATCATTGATGGAGGCTTTAACCATCCAACAACCAATTGGGAAAATTATAGTTTGACAAGACATCCTTTGAAATATTACTAAATGCCTTCTCTGAAAATAACCTAGAACAGATAGTTCGTTATGTCAGCACATATGCAATGCTGACATTATAGTGGATATTATGTAGCACATTCCACATAGGTTTGTAAAAAATAAAAACAGGTTTGTCACAAAAACAATTCACTTAAAAAGCACATTAACTTTCCACTGATGCTTGTTAGATGCTGAATTGCATAACAGTGCTCATTTGTGCACATGTTAACGTTTATATGACGACTAATAATGTGTAACCATGATATATTTAAATTCAATGATAACATTTTTTTCAGAAAAGTCTTTCCTGCTGTTATCAGCATGAATTTCATCTCTTACCTGCTTCGACCACCACCAGTTACTTAGCCGGCCGGAGCGGCCGTGCGGTTCTAGGCGCTACAGTCTGGAGCCGAGCGACCGCTGCGGTCACAGGTTCGAATCCTGCCTCGGGCATGGATGTGTGTGATGTCCTTAGGTTAGTTAGGTTTAATTAGTTCTAAGTTCTAGGCGACTGATGACCTCAGAAGTTAAGTCGCATAGTGCTCAGAGCCATTTGAACCAACCAGTTACTTAGCTGTTCATGAATAGTCTTTAGTCTGGCCCGCATTTCCGCTGCATTTGTGCACGTCATAACAGATTGCAGTTGGTCAAACTCCATCGCAGTAGATAGAATGAGCATCGCCAACGCATTTAACTCGTCCCAAGCGGTTTGACTCTCACCAGCTTCTTTTCCCTCTACTTTATCGAGCACCTTTTCAGCAAGAAAAATAATTTGCAACTGATATTTACACAGTTGGAATTTTTACCGTCAAATTACTGGATACTATACGTTTTCAATTTATCCAACTTCGTGTAAGCTGAATGTAAGTCAAACTTCCAATACTCAGTTCAAAACGAAAACGAAGATTTTCCACAATAGACCAGCGAGATACGACGGTTCCAGAACTTCAGCGTCACGCTTCATGCGGATAAAACTCCGGACAAAAGCAATAAATTCACAGAACAGAAACAGATACCATATGTATGCGTTTGCCTGGGCCCATAATGTGATGTCTTTCATTATGTTTGGCAGAAAATCACAGACCGAAATACGGTAAATTGGAGTAAAAATAACTTATTGCTCCTTTCTTTATTGCAACCAAAAGTTACACTGTAACCGTGAAAACAAAAGGAACACGGCAGCACACAGAATGAACATAAATATCTGGCGCACTCACACCACGAAATCTGAAAATGAAGCACTAAAAATGCTCAATACAACAAGCTCACTGCTGTCAACACTTATTTGCACAGTTAAAGATGCATGTGACCTCTCACGTTTTCTCGGCGTGATTGGTGGGGTACATTCGGTGTACTGCCGAGTTTCTGATCCGAGTGTGTGATCGCATTTCTTCGCAGTCTGCAGTGCTGCAATCTGTGTTACTGTGTGTACTCGCTGCCTAGACTTCAACCATACTCTGAAGTATTGTTGCGCTCGCTCCGCTGTTTGTAGCTGAGTTCGGTTTTTTATGCTCTTTTGTTTTTAGGAGTCGTCAGTGTTATGTCATGAAACATACATTATCTCAGCATTTTACAGCTCTGCTGGATGAGATGGCCGCCGAGAACTTCATAAACTGAGAGCCGGACCCCAGTCGATGATTGACATTGGAGTCGGGCGGGGAGTACGCATAGCAACACAGCTTGTGAGACCACATTTATTTTGTAACGGAATTAAGTTACATTTATATGAATGCTTAGTGTCTGTTCTTCCGTACGTGTCCGAAAGAACAGACACCATGCAGAATCCACAGCTGTGGCACATTATCTGTAAACTGAAGGGGGATTACTGCTGTCAGCTGCAGCGGGACATTACGCGGAATCAGCAGCGACGAGCGGAAAAGTGCGCCGGACCGGGATTCGAACCGAGGACCTCCTGCTTACTAAGCAGCTGCGTTAACCACTGCGCTGCCCAGAAGACAGCGTTGTCGCGGCTGCACGGACTGTCACGGCACGCCTCACGGCCGATCCCCACTCCAACCGCGTGCCACCTGTCCGCAGAGCCGGCCGCTGTGGCCGAGCGGTTCTAGGCGCTTCAGTCCGGTACCGCGCTGCCGTTACGGTCGCAGGTTCGAATCCTGCCTCGGGCATGGATGTGTGTGATGTCCTTAGATTAGTTAGGTTTAATTAGTTCTAAGTTCTAGGCGACTGATGACCTCAGATGTTAAGTCCCATAGTGCTCAGAGCCATTTGAACCTTTTTCAACCTACCCGCAGTCCCTGTCCATTTTACTTTAATGTTCGCCACTCTGAGACTCCCTCGGGAGGTCGGACGTATTTGTGCATCCGCACTGAAGAAGGTGGGCCCATTGCCCAGATACGCTTATCAATTGTATGAGAGGAGCCGCTCGGTGAGAGTGCAGATCGGCCGTGAGGCCTTCCGAGACAGTCTGCGCAGTTTCGATAACGCTGTGTCTCGGGCGGCACAGTGGATAACGCATCTGCCTAAGAGTAGGAGATCACGGGTTCGAATCCCGGTCTGGTGCAAATTTTCGCTCGTCGCGGCTGATTCCGCGTAATGTCCAGTTGTAGCTGACAGCAGTGATCCTCCTTCAATTTGCATATACAGGGTGGTGCATTGATAGTGACCAGGCCAAATATCTCACGAAATAAGCATCAAACGAAAAACTACAAAGAACGAAACCCGTCTAGCTTGAAGGGGGAAACCGGATGTCGTTATGGTTGACCTGCTGGATGGCGCTGCCATAGGTCAAACGGAACTCAACTGCGTTTTTTAAAATAGGAACCCCCATTTTTATTACGTATTCGTGTAGTACGTAAAGAGTTATGATTGTTTTAGTTGGACCACTTTTTTGGCTTTGTGATAGATGGCGCTGTAATAGTCACAAAGGTATAAGTACGTGGTATCACGTAACATTCCGCCAATGCGGACGGTATTTACTTCGTGATACATTAAAATGGACCGTTTACCAATTGCGAAAAGGTCGATATCGTGTTGACGTATGGCTATTGTGATCAAAATGCCCAACGGGCGTGTGTTATGCATGCTGCTCGGTATCCTGGACGACATCATCCAAGTGTCCGGACCGTTCGCCGGCTAGTTACGTTATTTAAGGAAACAGGAAGTGTTCAGCCACGTGTGAAACGTCAACCACGACCTGCAACAAACGATGATGCCCAACTAAGTGTTTTAGCTGCTGTCGCGGCTAATCCGCACATCAGTAGCAGACAAATTGCGCGAGAATCGGGAATCTCAAAAACGTCGTTGTTGAGAATGCTACATCAACATCGATTGCACCCGTACCATATTTCTATGCACCAGGAATTGCATGGCGACGACTTTGAACGTCGTGTACAGTTCTGCATCTGGGCACAAGAGAAATTACGGGACGATGACAGATTTTTTGCACGCGTTCTATTTAGCGTCATTCACCAACAGCGGTAACGTAAACCGGCATAATATGCACTATTGGGCATCGGAAAATCCACGACGGCTGCGACAAGTGGAACATCAGTGACCTTGGCGGATTAATGTATGGTGCGGCATTATGGGCGGAAGGATAATTGGCCCCCATTTTATCGATGGCAATCTAAATGGCGCATTGTTTGCTGATTTCCTACGTAATGTTCTACCGATGTTACTACAAGATGTTTCACTGCATGACAGAATGGCGATGTACTTCCAACATGATGGATGTCCGGCAGATAGCTCGCGTACGGTTGAAGCGGTATTGAATAGAAATTTCATGACAGGTGGTTTGGTCGTCGAAGCACCATACCATGCCCCGCACGTTCACCGGATCTGACGTCCCCGGATTTCTTTCTGTGGGGAAAGCTGATGGATATTTGCTATCGTGATCCACCGACAACGCCTGACAACATGCGTCAGCGCATTGTCAATGCATTTGCGGACATTACGGAAGGCGAACTACTCACTGTTGAGAGAAATGTCGTTACACGTATTGCCAAGTGCATTGAGGTTGACGGACATCATTTTGAGCATTTATTGCATTCATGTGGTAATTCACAGGTAATCACGCTGTAACAGCATGCGTTCTCAGAAATGATAAGTTCACAAAGGACATTTATCACATTGGAACAACCGAAGTAAACTGTTCAAACGTACCTACGTTCTGTATTTTAATTTAAAAAACCTACCTGTTACCAACTATTCGTCTAAAATTGTGAGCCATATGTTTGTGAATATTACAGAGCCATCTATCACAAAGCGAAAAAAGTGGTCCAATTAAAACATTCATATTTTACGTACTACACGAATATGTAATAAAAATGGGGGTTCCAATTAAAAAAAAAACGCAGTTAATATCCGTTTGATCTATGGCAGCGCCATCTAGCAGTCCAACCATAGCGCCATCTGGTTTCCCCCTTCAAGCTAGACAAGTTTCGCTCTTTGTAGTTTTTTCGTTTGACGCTTATTTCGTGAGATATTTGGCCCGGTCAAGATCAATGGACCACCCTGTATATATAACCTACAAATTTAAAAAATGTCTCTGAGCACTATGCGACTTAACTTCTGAGGTCATCAGTCGCCTAGAAAAAAAAATGGTTCAAATGGCTCTGAGCACTATGAGACTTAACATCTACGGTCATCAGTCCCCGAGAACTTAGAACTACTTAAACCTAACTAACCTAAGAACATCACACAACACACAGTCATCACGAGGCAGAGAAAATCCCTGACCCCGCCGGGAATCGAACCCGGGAACCCGGCCGTGGGAAGCGAGAACGCTACCGCACGACCACGAGCTGCGGACAGTCGCCTAAAACTTAGAACTAATTAAACCTAACTAACCTAAGGGCAGCACACACATCCATGCCCGAAGCAGGATTCGAACCTGCGAAAGTAGCGGTCGCTCGGTTCCAGACTGTAGCGCCTAGATCCGCAAGGCCACTCCGGCCGGCTACAAATTTAAAAGTAAACTTTTCTATGTGTTCTCGAGACGAGAGTGAGAGAAAATTACCTATCATTCCCTCCATACACGAGTAGTTTTGGGCCAGGTTAATTTTACCGCAAGTCCATCCAAACTGTAATTAAGGGTGGTCACCAAGACGGCGGCGGGCGTTAGAGAACCACCTTGGTTTGAAGAAGGGTGACAAAAGAGCAGGGGTTCCTTCCTGTGAGGTAGTTAGCAGTTAGGACTAACCAGGTAATGGCAACTTAAGAGCTCTGAAGAGTTCCCTCAGAACTTTCTTGTGAGACAGACATGCCATATTGCAGGAACAGTCTTTTAAGTGGAAACAGCAAGTAGTCTCTACCGTGACCGTTAACTATTTTCTTGCTAAAATAGAGATTTGTTGAATATAATGCAGCAGAGTCACTCAGCTTCACTTTTGTCCTGGAGCAGTCAACACGTACCATCTACGTAGACAATGTCTGTCACAGAGGATCTCGCGGTAGCAGCCAAGTTGCTGAAGTGACTCTAAGGCTTCACGCAATTTTAGTAGTAGAGAGAACGTTTCAAAATCGAGAATCACGAGGCGTAAATGATATACGCGATTCACGCGATCAGAAGATGTCCTCTGGCTGCCATCTACTAACACGGCGAAATGCTACAGCCCACAGGCTAGGTAACACTCGTCATAGTCCACTGTTGCACCTCATTGCCAGTAATTCTCTCTCTGCCACGTCTCAACCGCCTAGTGGCTTCCTTGATATCATTTCGTAACTTTCATTGTTATCCGATGCTTAAACACATATGAAAACTGATACTAAATACAAGTGCACTCTTTCGCCCCGATGTCGATGCTTCAAATTCGTCTTGCTGTGTATTTCTAAATTTTTGCGCAGAATATATTTAACTGTTATACTGACTGCGGTATTGCCCTTCATATTCACCTATAGCCCCATTACCTTTAATTAATCGATGTCAAATGGCTGCTTGATCGACAACTGTAAGTAGGATCGAGTCAAATGCTTCCGAGACGACAACACTGTTTTGCAAAAAACTTTCTATAATCAAGATTGGATAAATTCTTCTTTATTTTCGACAACTAGTTTCGACACACTTTGCTGTCATCTTTTGGTCTTCAAAAGCTTTTGTTACAAAACGTGTTCATTGTGAGTCAGAACCTCATTCCAAGTTGTCATATTAGTGGATAAAACGTAGCAAATTATACAAAGGTATCTCAGAAATAAAATATTTATAATTAAAGAGCGCCTTGTGAAAATGGCCATGTTTAGCTTTCGAACCAGTGGCAAAATTTCATGCTAACACTTCTAAATGGCCACATAAAAAATAAAACGAACTGAGTTGACCAGATACCCAGTCTAAGGTAGATCATCAATGAACTGAACATGTCAAGCTAACGTAAACAGATGTTCAAATAAGCATTTTACTGGATATTGTGATTTTTAAGATGTAACATTCATCTTTCAGCGCTATTTATACGGACATGGCCTTGTGCACAAGGTGACAAACCTTTGTATAATGTGCTACATTTTATCCACATTTTTGAAGACCGGAAGTCGGTCGAAATCAGTTGTCGAAAGTAAAGAAGAATTTATGCAACCTTGGTTCTAGAAAGTTTTTTATCACATGAAGCAGATCGTTCCTTATAATTTCTCAACATATGAAAATTCAGCATTCTTTTGGTTGCAGCTGTGTGGCAGGCGAGATGAACCACCACAAGATCGCGGCACCTGAAGAGAATCACAGGGTCGATCGTAGAAATATTGCGAATAAAGCGGAATCAAGTACTCAGCTGTAGACCCGAAAGCACACAAACCCTCGTTGTGGAGATCCCTGCCCTCCTTGGTGCACAGAACGGGTTAGAACATTGTTGCAGAAACAACGAAACAAACGTGCCAAATTTAAACAGACGCAAAATCCCCAAGATTGGCGATCTTTTACAGAAGCTCGAAATTTAGCGCGGACTTCACTACGAGATGCTTATAACAATTTCCACAACGAAACTTTGTCTTGAAACCTGGCAGAAAATCCAAAGAGATTCTGGTCGTATGTGAAGTATCTTAGGGGCAAGAAACAGTCAATGCCTTCTCTGCACAATAGCAATGGAGATACTATCGAAGACAGTGCTGCCAAAGCAGAGTTACTAAACACAGCCTTCCGAAATGCCTTCACAAAAGAAGACGAAGTAAATATTCCAGAATTCGAATCGAGAACAGCTGCCAACATGAATAACGTAGAAAATGGTTCAAAATGGCTCTGAGCACTATGGGACTCAACTGCTGTGGTCAACAGTCCCCTAGAACTCAGAACTACTTAAACCTAACTAACCTAAGGACATCACACACATCCATGCCCGATGCAGGATTCGAACCTGCGACCGTAGCAGTCGCACGGTTCCGGACTGCGCGCCTAGAACCGCGAGACCACCGCCGCCGGCAATAACGTAGAAGTAAATATCCTCGGAGTAGTGAAGCAACTTAAATCACTTAATAAAAGCAAGTCTTGGCTCTGAGCACTATGCGACTTAACTTCTGAGGTCATCAGTCACCTAGAACTTAGAACTAATTAAACCTAACTAACCTAAGGACATCACACACATCCATGCCCGAGGCAGGATTCGAACCTGCGACCGTAGCGGCCGCTCGGTTCCAGACTGTAGCGCCTAGAACCGCACGGCCACTCCGGCCGGCAAAAGCAAGTCTTCTGGTCCAGACTGTATACCAATTAGGTTCCTTTCTGGGTATGCTGATGCATTAGCTCCATACTTAACAGTCAAATACAACCGTTCGCTCGACGAAAGATCCGTACCCAAAGACTGGAAAGTTGGACAGGTCACACCAATATTCAAGAAAGGTAGTAAGAGTAATCCACTAAATTACAGGTCCATATCGTTAACGTCGATATGCAGCAGGATTTTAGAAAATATATTGTGTTCGAACATTATGAATTACCTCGAAGAAAACGGTCTATTGACACACAGTCAACATGGGCTTAGAAAACATCGTTCTTGTGAAACACAACTAGCTCTTTATTCACATGAAGTGCTAAGTGCTATTGACAGGGGGTTTCCGATCGATTCCGTATTTTTGGATTTCCGGAAGGCTTTTGACACAGTACCACACAAGCGGCTCGTAGTGAAATTGCGTGCTTATGGAATATCGTCTCAGTTATGTGAGTGGGTTTGTGATTTCCTGTCAGAGAGGTCACAGTTCGTAGTAATTGACGGGGAGCCATCCAGTAAAACAGACGTGATTTCTGACGTTTCCCAAGGTAGTGTTATAGGCCCTTTGCTGTTCTTTATCTATATAAACGATTTGGGGCACAATCTGTGCAGCTGTCTTCGGTTGTTTGCAGATTACGCTGTCGTTTATCTACTAATAAAGTCATCAGAAGATCAAAACAAACTGCAAAACGATTTAGAAGAGATATCGGAATGGTGAGAAAAGTGGCAGTTGACCCTAAATAACGAAAAGTGTGAGGTCATCCACATGAGTGCTAAAAGGAACTCATTAAACTTCGGTTACACGATAAATCAGTCTAATCTAAAAGCTGTGAATTCAACTAAATACCTAGGTATTACAATTACGAACAACTTAAATTGGAAGGAACTCACAGAAAATTTTATGGGGAAGGCTAACCAAAGACTGCGTTTTATTGGCAGGACACTTAGGAAATGTAACAGACCTACTAAGGAGACTGCCTACACTACGCTTGTCCGTCCTCTTTTAGAATACGTCTGCTCGGTGTGGGATCCTTACCAGATAGGACTGACAGAGTACATCGAAAAAGTTCAAAGAAAGGCAGCACATTTGTATTATCGCGAAATATGGGAGAGAGTGTCATAGAAATGATACAGGATTTGGGCTGGAAATCATTAAAAGAAACGCGTTTTTCGTTGCGACGGAATCTTCTCACGAAATTCCAATTACCAGCTTTCTCCTCCGAATGCGAAAATATTTTGTTGACACCGACCTACATAGGGAGGAACGATCACCACGATAAAATAAGGGAAATTAGAGCTCGTACGGAAAGATATGGGTGTTCATTCTTTCCGCGCGCTATACGAGATTGGAATAATAGATAATTGTGGAGGTGTTTCCATGAACCCTCTGACAGGCACTTAAATGTGATTTGCAGAGTATCCATGTAGATGTAGATGTAGATGAGATGGAACAGCCTGTCGCTGAAGCCTTTCATAGGGCAGAGGTACTCGCGCGTGCCTGTAGCCAAGGTGGCGTGACACGACAGTCGCCTCCATCTAGGCGGGATGGGATTAGCACTGCCGCTGCCTCGTTTGTATGTGTGGCCCCTCCCGCTTAGATATTCACCCGCAGCACTGCGGAGACGGGATCCCCTCCTGCCTGTGTACACTGAATAACCGATCGCATGGGCAACAAGCGTGGCAGATTTCCGCTGGGTCGGTTTCGACCCGGCTGCTTCCACGGTCGTGACCAGAGTGCTATATCGAGAACTGGCCACAGCGATAGCTCAAGGCAAGATAAGGATGTGGGAAAAAACCTCGCGAGCTCGTCCATTACCGCGCCAGGTGATACTCCACCGGAATTATATATTTCGTTCAAGCGTGTAGGGATGACCATAACTAGCGACAAGCGAGCCAACTTACAAACAAGCGAAGGCCATGAAGCGACTGCAACGTTTGATCGTCGACGTAATGAAATAAAGCAAATTAGGTTTTAAACACTACTTGCCATTAAAATTGCTACACCAAGAAGAAATGCAGATGATAAATGGGTATTCATTGGACAAATATATTATACTAGAACTGATATGTGATTACATTTTCACGCAATTTGGGTGCATAGAGCCTGAGAAATCAGTACCCAGAACAACCACTTCTGGTCGTAATAACGGCCTTGATACGCCTGGGCATTGAGTCAAACAGAGCTTGGATGGCGTGTACATGTACAGCTGCCCATGCAGCTTCAACACGATACCACAGTTCATCAAGAGTAGTGACTGGCGTATTGTGACGAACCAGTCGCTCGGCCACCATTGACCAGACGTTTTCAATTGGTGAGAGATCTGGAGAATGTGCTGACCAGGGCAGCAGTCGAACATTTTCTGTATCCAGAAAGGCCCGTACAGGACCTGCAACGTGCGGTCGTGCATTATCCAGCTGAAATGTAGGGTTTCGCAGGGACAGAATGAAGGGCAGAGCCACGGATCGTAACACATCTGAAATGTGACGTCCGCTGTTCAAAGTGCCGTCAATGCGAACAAGAGGTGACCGAGACGTGTAACTAATGGCTCCCCATACCATCACGCCGGGTGAAACGCCAGTATGGCGATGACGAATACACGCCTCCAATGTGCGTTCACCGCGATGTCGCCAAACATGGATGCGACCATCATGATACTGTAAACAGAACCTGGATTCATCCGAAAAAATGACGTTTTACCATTCGTGCACCCAGGTTCGTCGTTGAGTACACCATCGCAGGCGCTCCTGTCTGTGATGCAGCGTCAAGGGGAACCACAGCCATGGTCTCCGAGCTGATAGTCCATTCTGCTGCAAACGTCATCGAACTGCTCGTGCAGATGGTTGTTGTCCTGCAAACGTCCCCATCTGTTGACTCCCAGATCGAGCCGTGGCTGCACCATCCGTTACAGCCATGCGGATAAGATGCCTATCATCTCGACTGCTATTGATACGAGGCTGTTGGGATCCAGCACGGCATTCCGTATTACCCTCCTGAACCCACCGATTCCATATTCTGCTAACAGTCATTGGATCTCGACCAACGCGAGCAGCAATGACGCGATACGATAAACCGCAGTCGCGATAGGCTACAATACGACCTTTATCAAAGTCGGAAACGTGATGGTACGCATTTCTCCTCCTTACTTGAGGCATCACAACAAAGTTTCACCAGGCAACGCCGGTCAACTGCTGTTTGTGTATGAGAAATCGGTTGTAAACTTTCCTCATGTCAGCACGTTGTAGGTGTCGCCACCGGCGCCAACCTTGTGTGAATGCTCTGTAAAGCTAATCATTTGCATATCACAGCATCTTCTTCCTGTCGATTAAATTTCGCGTCTGTAGCACGTCATCTTCGTGGTGTTGCAGTTTTCATGGCCAGTAGTGTATGGAGAGCAAATAAATAAATACCTCTGAAACTTTACCAAATTGACATTTAGCTCCAGTTTCCCTCTTTTCTTTTCCATTTCTTTTAATTTCATCGTTTGCGTAAAACTGGAGTCACAACATCTGTGATTTGCGTAACTGGGATAAGCTACAAAAGAGGAAATATTTTAATACCTAATGGTTCCCGCTGATTTGCAAATACAGACTTCTGTGCCCCTTCCTAGTATCTCAGAGAATAGCAGTGCACTTGATTTTACGAGATAGACAGTTTTGTAGCATATTTCATGCCTCTCTAAATCACTGAATGTTTCTGCTATGCGAACAGCCAGCAAATAGCAATTTATTCATTAGCAATTATATGTCTACACATAGGCTTATAAGTTCAGTCAATTATTCTGACGATTTACTAGATTACAGAGATGTTGACTGAAAAAGGTCCCTAGTTGTAAATGAAACAACCTTCAATGGAACCGCCGATGTCATCGACACTTAAAGTATGGATACACTGTGTGTATTTTTTTTTTTTTTTCTTTGCCTCATTTCTGTGGTTAAGTGAGAGGTCAGGACTGAAGATGACGAGATCAAGAACATCCTATCCAACGCTGTGCAACAAATTCGACGTTTTTTACCATATGATACATGGTTATATGGCATGTAAAGGAAGTCCCAAGAGGACTGGTCAACCTTCGACGATATAGTAGGGACGATCATTCGTAGCAAAAAAAGTATAGAAAACATGGGCTCTAAACGCGTACCTTAAGAGCTATGAGCATTTCTTCATCTAGTGTACCGTGGAATAAATATCTTCTACTGCAATCTCTTTGCTTTCCATATGTTGCGAGCAAGTAGCATGGACCAAAACAGAAGAAAACAAATCCTTCAGTAGAGGACACGCCTTCCACAGTAGCGAAGATAAACATTTGCTCTTAGCTTTTAACGTAAGTATTTTACACCCCATATTTACTAGACATTTTTGCTTCGAATGATTGTTCCTGTCATATCCCTGAATACTGACTATTCTCCCTTGGACGCCCAGTATACTTTCGCCAATGGCTGTTCAGTGTTTATGTTTGCTCTTAGCTTTTAACGTAAGTATTGTACACTCCATATTTACTAGACATTTTTGCTTCGAATGATTGTTCCTGTCATATCACTGAATACTGACTATTCTCCCTTGGACGCCCAGTATACTTTCGCCAATGGCTGTTCAGTGTGTACGTATGGTAGGGCGGTGTCTACATTTATAATTCTCAATAAAAAACATTCATCTACGGCAGGCGTCAGCGTTGCAGTTCCCATAAGAGAATAAGTTTCATTTGGGTCAAATTGCGAGTTTTGGTGCCATATGGTACCATTTATTTCCATTTTCCACGTGGCCAGTCAGAATGTTAGCTCGAAATTTTACCACTGGCTACAAAACGTGAAATGAACTCCTGCGCTGCATGTTCTTCATACTAATGATGAGGCTTCTGGTCCTAACTGAGATGCTTCAAGACTCACGTTGAACACAGAGCATTAGAGCATTTTTGCACTCTTATGTAAAGATGATCTGTCGCAATACCGGCATTGGCGGTTGCACAGTTTTCAGTTATGAGGCTTTCGTATGCTGTCGTCAAATCCTTACTCCATAGTAAGAGATCGCAAATAGCTGTTGCCGTAATGAGTAAAACGAAATGTATAAAACAGCCCGCTAAGTCTGGACATATAAACGTATATCTGTTATTATATGCAAAATTGCTAGAGCATATGTCCACTGTCCGCCCAAGAAGTTCGGAGACTGATTTTATTCCTGGCGTGTAAGCTATATCAGCGCAGTAGCTACGATGGCAGCTAGAACCAACCACTGTAAACAACAGATGTACATTCCACAAATCAGTTGTGAGCAGGCAGTTTTAAGGAATGAACGTGCGGCAGTAGTGTGTCAGAGTTGTTATGTGACAAATCGCAATGCAGAATGTTTTGAGGAAGAGAAAAGTGAGAGCGCAGTTTGTCCCGAATACTTCGACTCCGAAGAAAAACGACAATAATTATGCCCATTATCAACATTGTTAAAGAAATTAAATAAAATAAATATTTTACTTTTGTTAGAGTACATACTAAGCAGTTTTAATTTAATAAGAATAATGTCGACATATGGAAGTCCACACTCTTTCCGTATGTGAAGTGCGTAACTTACGATGAACGGCGATGGAGGCATCGCTGCATGTCCAGTGTTGCCGCCTGTACTCATTTAAACGTCTAGCAAGGAACGAGAATAAGTACAATGTTTCTCATAACCAAAAAACCAAAGCAACTCCGCCCCGCCATAAAGGCTCAACGGTACCTACCGGCCGTCTTGTCATCCTCAGCCCACAGACGTCACTGGATGCGGATGTGGAAGGGCATGTGGTCAGCACACCACTCTCTCAGCCGTATGTCAGTCTACGAGACCGGAGCCACTACTTCTAAATCAAGTAGCTCTTCAATTTGCCTCACAAGGGCTGAGTGCACCCCGCGTGCCAACAGCGCTCGGCAGACCGGATGGTAACCCATCCAAGTGCTAGCCCACCCCGACAGCGCTTAACTTCGGCGATCTGACGGGAACCAGTGTTACCACTGCGGCAAGGCCGTTGGCATGTTTCTCATAACGCCTGACAATAATGACAGCAATTTTTAAACATTAAGAATTTTGACGTGTAAGAAAAAAATAAAAATTTCAAGTTCACAAATGTACTGTTAAATATTCTACATACAGAAATCTCAGGAAACAAGTAGCCCAATTATATACCCTCAGTGGCCAAAGGATTTCACATGGGAAGTGACCGAATTTCATGATTTAAAAAAAAAAATCTTCTAAACGAATATGCGACTACAGTGGCCAGTCACAGCAAGTTAGCGTTAGTACCACTCCACTGCGAAATGCTTAAATGTTAAATGAAACAGAATTACGTCGAGCTGAATTTTGTAGGATAGCTCTTTGCACCGATATATTTGACAACACATTTGTGCAAATACGCTACTGGCCATTAAAATTGCTACACCAAGAAGAAATGCAGATGATAAACGGGTATTCATAGGACAAATATATTATACTAGAACTGACATGTGATTACACTTTCACGCAGTTTGGGTGCATAGATCCCGAGAAATCAGTACCCAGAACAACCATCTCTGGCCGTAATAATGGCCTCGATACGCCTGGGCGTTGGGTCAAACAGAGCTTGGATGGCGTGTACAGGTAAAGCTGCCCATGCAGCTTCAACACGATACCACAGTTCATCAAGAGTAGTGACTGGCGTATTGTGATGAGCCAGTTGCTGAGCCACCACTGACCAGATGTTTTCAATTGGTGAGAGATCTGGAGAATGTGCTGGCCAGGGCAGCAGTCGAACATTTTCTGTATCCAGAAAGGCCCGTACAGGACCTGCAACATGCGATCATGCATTATCCTGCTGAACTGTGGGGTTTCGCAGGGATCGAGTGAAGGGTAGAACCACGGGCCGTAACACATCTGAAATGTAACGTTCACTGTTCAAAGTGCCGTCAGTGCGAACAAGAGGTGACCGAGACGTGTAACCAAAGGTACCCCATACCAACATGCCGGGTGATACGCCAGTATGGCGATGACGAATACACGCTTCCAGTGTGCGTTCACCCGGTGTGGCCAAACACGGATGCGACCATCATGATGCTGTATACAGAACCTGGATTCATCCGAAAAAATGACGTTTTGCCATTCGTGCACCCAGGTTCGTCGTTGAGTACACCATCGCAGGCGCTCCTGTCTGTGATGCAGCGTCAAGGGTTACCGCAGCCATGGTCTCCGAGCAGATAGTCCATGCTGCTGCAAACGTCGTCGAACTGTTCGTGCAGATGGTTGTTGTCTTGCAAACGTCCCCATCTGTTGACTCAGGGATCGAGACGTGGCTGCACCATCCGTTACAGCCATGCGGGTAAGATGCCTGTCATCTCGACTGCTAGTGATACGAGGCCGTTGGGATCCAGCACGGCGTTCCGTATTACCCTCCTGAACCCACCGAATCCATATTCTGTTAACAGTCATTGGATCTCGACCAACGCGAGCAGCAGTGTCGCGATACGATAAACCGCAATCGCGCTAGGCTACAATCCGACCTTTATCAAAGTCGGAAACGTGATGGTACGCATTTCTCCTTCTTACACGAGGCATCACAACAACGTTTCATCAGGCAACGCCGGTCAACTGATGTTTGTGTATGAGAAATCGGTTGTAAACTTTCTTCATGTCAGCACGCTGTAGGTGTCGCCACCGGCGCCAACCTTGAGTGAATGCTCTGAAAACTAATCATTTGCATATGACAGCATCTTCTTCCTGCCGGTTAAATTTCGAGTCTGTGGAAATGGAAATGAGCGTTTGGCGTCATTGGCCGGGAGGCCCCTCGCGGGGCAGGTCCGGCCGCCATATCGCAGGTCTTATTACATTCGGCGCCACATTGGGCGACCTGCACGCCGGATGGGGATGAAATGATGATGAACACAACACAACACCCAGTCCCTGAGCGGAGAAAATCTCCGACCCAGCCGGGAATCGAACCCGGGCCCAGAGGACGGCAATCCGTCACGCTGACCACTCAGCTACTGGGGCGGACTTCGAGTCTGTAGCACGTCACCTTCGTGGTGTGGCAATTTTAATGGGCAGTAATGTAGATGAAAGATTCCTTTCTTAGATCGTGTGCAGTTTGTCCCTCTCGTTAGATCTCTCCGTGAATGAAGCATAGAGTCACTTTTCCTGTCGTCACATCTAAAAAAAATCTGACATAAATCAACAGAGATACCTTCGAGGTTGATGGACTAAAGAATCAGCTCACTGTGCACTATTATTTGAAGATATATTGGCAAAGGTGCGTTTTGGCTAGTTGTGTGTCCACCAGGGAGTAGACATTTTATGTAACTATAGCTGAAGTTTGTAAATGGCACTAGTGTTGCGGTCTATCAGAACTTCAGTTCGGTAATTTTGGTACCCTACACAAGTGACATAGTAAATGATAGGATTAACGGGAGTAATGGCAGTGTTGGCAGGGAAAGAAATACAAATTAAACTGGGAGCCGACGATTTCCCTTTTTTTTGCATATAATAAGAACCGCTTATCTTTCAGTGTTAGTCCATTGTGTATTTTATATCGGTGCATAATATAAATCGCTTTTTGTAAGTTATAAAAATTAGTTGATCGTGTAAATTCTGCGCTTTTGTACAGTCAAATCAATTATTTTTGATGTAAGTAGAGTTTACATGCACAAACATAAAAATTATGTGTAATTATTGTTGTTGTTTTGTAGTCAATGCAACGTTATTTATCAGGATCAAAGGCCAGAGTTTCCTGTTATTAGTGATAAACGCAAAAGTTATTTATGAATAACAGAAACGGTTTATATAAGTTCGACCAAGTATTGATGTATTTTTGTTTTGCGACTTTTTTTTACTTTACTTTTTCGTTGGGGATATTGTTTTCTGATGTTATTGTTTTGTTTATTTTTACTACAACATCCCTCTGTTTAACATTATAGATCAACAGTTTTCGAATAAAACCTTAATTAAACACTGTCACATTCTATTTTGCTATAAACACAGTTTTAAACTTCCTGGCAGATTAAAACTGTGTGCCGGACCGAGACTCGAACTCGGGACCTTTCTTCCAGGAGTGCTAGTTCTGCAAGGTTCGCAGGAAAGCTTCTGTGAAGTTTGGAAGGTAGGAGACGAGGTAATGGCGGAATTAAAGCTGAGAGGACTTGACGTGAGTCGTGCTTGGGTAGCTCATTTGGTAGAGCACTTGCCCGCGAAAGTAAGGTCCCGAGTTCGAGTCTCGGTCCGGCACACAGTTTTAATCAGCCAGGAAGTTTGAATATATAGCTAACGGGCATTTCAAAGTGAAGCCTCATGACTAACCGCTCCCTGATCGGTAAACACCATTCGATATTAACATTTTCGAAAACGTTAATTGTTATTATTTAAATCCTTTTGACAAATATTCGACAGGCGTCCTGATAGTTTAAACTCTGTAATACATTATTGAGAAACAAATTTTGGTATATTTTCTACGGCAGCTTCGCCTCTGCAACCTGCAACCGGCTAGTAAGGTTTTATTTCACTTATTTAAGCCCTAGCTTGCCCTTTACGAATAATAAGTAAGTCCTTCCGTCATCAAATTGAAATAAAATTTTTGGACCACAGACTATTTAAGCGTGTACACTGTTTCTCTGTTGCCTTTCAGCATCAAGTTACCGTTTCCATGCAGCCCTTAGGGTGTGGCCGCTGTCCTGATTAAAATAGTTACATATTCTGATTTTGTCGTATTCTTTCAATTCTTGTTCACTATACAGAATACGTTTCAGTGCGAATGCACTCACATTGCTCAAACTCTTATGGCAATCGGTATATTGACTGCCGCGAGTAATGAGTATAGTGGACGGGGGCACTACGAATATAGTGTGTGGACAGTAAGTTGGAAATGTGGGTCTCACGGGGAGCGTGCCAGAGATAAGTCCGTGCAGTCGCACTATCCTCTGTCTCCTCCATGGCTCAGTCGGATAGAGCATCTGCCATGTAAGCAGGAAAGCCCGGGTTCGAGTCCCGGTTGGGTCACACACTTTCAACTGACCCTATTTATGTTTATCAACGCCTGTAAGCAGCTAACGGTCTGGATTTCATTGTAATTTCATTCAAGGAATACTGTTGTTAAAAGGAAGAGCAAAGGCCATGTAAGGATAGCAAACAGAAAATGTTACATACAATTTCCATTAGATCTAGTCATACCGTTGTCACGAGTTAAAATAATTAATAAAATAAAACAGTGGAAGTCAGTAAGAAGACTGGTTGATCTTGGAGTTAAAAGGATAAGCCAGCCACTAAAACACACATCGAAATCTGTGTCCAATTGAACTGGGCAGTGATCCTAACGCCACACAAAATGTCAACAACGTCGTACTACTGTTTCGATATCGCCGAAAATGGAGGGTAAGTCCTTCGATAGACCAATGGCTTCCTTCCTGTCAACATACCACACACAGGACGTTAGAACATGATGCACCGTGAGTGAGACGCCGCAAACACTGTATCCGGTGGGTCTTCTCGCCGCAAGAGGTAATCATGCGTCATTGGGCACTGGCCGATACGAAGGCGAGTGAGGACCACTTCACACCTTCGTGGAGTTCGAAAGGAAATGCGCCATGGTCGAATAGTCTGTTTGACCGACTGCAGTATGTTATTGGTCGCTTCCAGCCACTGTCTTTGCCACTCAGCCAACATTCTCTTTGACAACCACGACACAGCAGCCTGTAAGGGAACGTGAAGTCATAAAATTTGCTACTATACACAAAGTAGGTGGTCACCAAACTACGGTGTAACAATTTGATAATCTTGGGATGAAAGTCGTCTGCTAATAAAATTAACGCGTATTGTACAGGGACTTTCAAAAGAGGCCGCTTCCAAACTGACCATTATTTCGTCTGGATTGATTCTAATTTGTTTAATTACGTCCGAGAACATTTGAGCGTTTTTAATCTGGTGTTCTCATCGACCAACAACTGGGTTAATTCATTTGCTTAGATACTTTGGTAGCCCGTAAGTTGGAGAATCAGTAGCAAAAAGATTGGTCACAACGGAACCCCTCCTATGTACATCTTAGACAAACCACACAGCCATGGCGACCTGCGAAATTGCGTTCGGAGATTCCTTAACACATTTTCTGGTACGTCCGAATTTTTCAGCAGCCGTCGTGGTTTACTTTACAATTTAAGCCAACAAATTCCAAAGAACTGACAAACTGGGCGCTCTTGGTCTCCCTCTACGAGTTTTACCCTCCACGCTGCCCTCGAATCCTAAATTTGTGATCCCTTGATGCCTCAGAACATGTCCTATCAACCGGACCCTTCTTCTTGTCAAGTTGTGCCACAGACTCCTCTTCTCCCCAATTCTATTCAATACCTCCTCATTAGTTATGTGATCTACCCATCTAATTTTCAGCGTTCTTCTGTAGCACCACATTGCGAAAGCTTCTATTCTCTTCTTGTCCAAACTATTTATCGTCTATGTTTCACTTCCATACATGGCTACAGTCCATACAAATACTTTCAGAAACGACTTCCTGACACTTAAATCTATACTCGATGTTAACAAATTTCTCTTCTTCAGGAACACTTTCCTTGCCATTGCCAGTCTACATTTTATATCCTCTCTACTTCGACCATCATCAGTTATTTTGCTCCCCAAATAGCAAAACTCCTTTACTACTTTAAGTGTCTTATTTCCTAATCTAATTCCCTCAGCATCACCCGACTTAATTCGACTACATTCCATTATCCTCGTTTTGCATTTGTTGATGTTCATCTTATGCCCTCCTATCAAGACACTGTCCATTCCGTTCAACTGCTCTTCCAAGTCCTTTGCTGTCTCTGACAGAATTACAATGTCATCGGCGAACCTCAAAGTTTTTATTTCCTCTCCATGGATTTCAATACCTACTCCGAGCTTTTCTTTTGTTTCCGTTATTGCTTGCTCAATATACAGATTGAATAACATCAGGAAGAGGCTACAACCCTGTCTCACTCCCTTCCCAACCACTGCTTCCATTTCATGCCCGTCGACTCTTATAACTGCCATCTGGTTTCTGTACAAATTGTAAATAGCCTTTCGCTCCGTGTATTTTACCCCTGCCACCTTGAGAATTTGAAAGAGAGTACTCCAGTCAACATTGTCAAAAGCTTTCTCTAAGTCTGCAAATGCTAGAAACGTAGGTTTGCCTTTCCTTTATCTTTCTTCTAAGATAAGTCGTAAGGTCAGCATTGCCTCACGTGTTCCTATATTTCTACGGAATCCAAACTGATCTTCCCCGAGGTCTGCTTCTACCAGCTATTCCATTCGTCTGTAAAGAATTCGTGTTAGTATTTTGCAGCTGTGACTTATTAAACTGATAGTACGGTAATTTTCACATCTGTCAACACCTGCTTTCTAAGTATTGGAATTATTATATTCTTCTTGAAAATTGAGGGTATTTCACCTGTACCATACATCTTGCTCACCAGATGGTAGAATTTTGTCAGGACTGGCTCTACCATGGCCGTCAGTAGTTCTAATGGAATGTTGTGATTCTTGAGTTTCTCCCGGCGTATTTGATAATCAAAATATCGACGGGTGTACAGCCGGTCTACAGTGTCCAATGGGCACAATATTTCGGCGATCATACATGTCGCCATCATCAGGTGAACTGACGGACTGAGCTCCTGTGAACGTGCGGGCACGGAGATCCCTACACTATGGCTGCTCAGAGGCATGCTCCCTCCGCCGTCCGCGCCCCGCGCCACGGTCGCGCGGTGGAACAGATTGCGACGGCGTCTGAGATGACGTCGGATTGATGGCCCTGTCCGCCGTGGTCGTCACAACTATACGCTTGCTCGATTTACTCTTGATTAACCCAATCGCTGGTTCCCAAGGTCGTCACACGCTGCGGCTCACATCGTTACCGTCGCTCGCGCACGCCAACGCCACTAGCCCAACGCCATGGCTGGACGGAAAGGGAAGCAGATTGCAGCCGCACTGGAAATCCTCATCCATGCGATGGGGAACAACAGCGGCCGCCAACGGCAGCCAAAGTGAAAGCGCACTCAGCAGAAGAGCAAGATTCAGCAGTGCTACAAGTGCCAGCAGCTGGGCCATACTGCGCGTGATTGCAAGAACGTCGTCGCATGCTTGAAGTGCGCGGCGGCTCACGACATGCGCAGTTGCACGAAGCCTCGTGGGGCGGCCAGCAGCTGCGCGAACTGCGGCGGGCCACACGCCGCCAGCTCGCGTAGCTGCAGCTACCACAGGGCGTCACGTCGTCAGCCCGCCGCACCACGCGCTGCGGCGGTGTCAAGCGCCACGACGGCCGCTCTGCCCCCCCCCCCCCCCCCCCCCCGCTCCGGCGAGGGGTGCGAGCCACGCCGTCACGAAGCAGAAGCCGCCACTGACGACACCATGGCCGGCCTCCAAGCCGCCTTTGCGGCAGAACGGGCCGCGCTCAAAGAAGAAGTTGTCGCAGTTCATCGTCAGCGCCAGCAGCTGCGCGAGGAGCTGCGGGTTCTGAACAAGAAGATGGTTCCCGCCCCCTCGCCCCCCTCCCCTGCGGTGCGCCCGGTGGGGGTGGACGCCGTCACGCAGACGGACCTACCGTCGCAGAAGGACGTGGCCACTCCAACGGACGTCGCCCCGGAACCTGAGCAATACAGCAGACCGGGGAGACGCCCATGGACGTGGCACCGTCCTCCCCTTCCCCAACTCCAGGCGGGAAGGCAACACAGAATGGGAAGCAAGAAGAGGATGGCAATCTTCCCACGGACATGATACCCTTCCCGGACAGCACGAACATGCCAAACGTGCTGAAGAAGATTGCCACCATGGTACAGGATGGGCGCTTCAACGCCCAAAAGAACCCGTACCTCTTCGCCCAGGCGGAAGGGGTACGGAAGCCGTCACTCCCGCACAGACCGTTTGAGATACGTGGCGGGCATCGGGCAATTCTGCTCGAGTTCGTCACAAAGAAAGATCTCAACACCATCAACGCGAACCCGGTCTTCACGCCACAGCGCTGCAGAACGTCTCTCGCGAGACAAAGAAGACCTAAAACATCAAAGTCCACTAGTATGCCTGCATGCTAGTGGCCAGGACAGGATAGACACCGGACAACGAGAGGACACACCACACAGTGAGGCCACATCACCATCGCATCACCAGGAACGGAAGGAACGACTGTAATAAGTCTAAACTCCTACACCTCGGGCCAAGGCCAAGGCCCGTTTGTAAAGCGTCAGCGACCGAATCCAGTTCCCCCTGAGCAGTCATAGCGTATGGATCTCCGTGCCGGCACGTTCACAGGAGCTCAGTCCGTCAATTCACCTGATGATGGCGACATGTATGATCGCCGAAATATTGTGCCCGTTGGACACTGTAGACCGGCAGTACACCCGTGGATATTTTGATTAATGGCATGTTGTCTACTCCCGGGGCCTTGTTTCGACTCAGGTCTTTCAGTGCTCCGTCATACTCTTCACGCAGTATCGTAACTACCATTTCATCTTCACCTACATCCTCTTCCATTTCCATATTATTGTCCTCAAGTACATAGCCCTTGTATTGACCCTCTATATACTTCTCCCACCTTTCTGCTTTCCCTTCTTTGCTTAGAACTGGGTTTCCATCTGAGCTCTTGATATTCATACAAGTGGTTCTCTTTTCTCCAAAGGCCTCTTTAATTTTTCTGTAGGCAGTGTCTATCTTACCCCTAGTGAGATAAGCCTCTACATCCTTACATTTGTCCTCTAGCCATCCCTGCTTAGCCATTTTGCACTTCCTATCGATCTCATTTTTGAGATGTTTGTATTCCGTTTTGCCTGCTTCATTTACTGCATTTTTATATTTTCTCCTTTCATCAATTAAATTCAATATTTCTTCTGTTACCCAAGGATTTCTACTAGCCCCTCGTCTTTTTACCTACTTGATCCTCTGCTGCCTTCACTACTTCATCGCCGGCCGAGGTGGCCGAGGGGTTCTAGGCGCTATAGTCTGGAACCGCGCGCCCGCTCCTGTCGCAGGTTCGAATCCTGCCTCGGGCATGGATGTGTGTGTTGTCCTTAGGTTAGTTAGGTTTAAGTAGTTCTAAGTTCTAGGGGACTGATGACCTCAGAAGTTAAGTCCCATAGTGCTCAGAGCCATTTGAACCATTTGAACCACTACTTCATCCCTCAAAGCTATCCATTCTTCTTCTACTGTATTTCTTTCCCCCATTCCTGTCAATTGTTCCTTTATGCTCTCCCTGAAACTCTGTACAACCTCTGGTTTAGTCAGTTTATCCAGGTCTGATCTCCTCAAATTCCCACCTTTTTGCAGTTTCGTCAGTTTTAATCTACAGTTCATAACCAATAGATTGTGGTCAGAGTCCACTCTGCCCCTGGAAATGTCTTACAATTTAAAACCTGGTTCGTACATCTCTGTCTTACTATTATATAATCTATCTGATACCTTCTAGTATCTCCAGGATTCTTCCATGTATACGTAACTGTTGAGAGGCCAGACAAACGTGTGGTTCCTGAAGAGGGGCAGCAGCCTTTTCAGTAGTTGCAGGGGCAACAGTCTGGATGATTGATCTGGCCTTGTAACACTAACCAAAACGGCCTTGCTGTGCTGGTACTGGGAACAGCTGAAAGCAAGGGGAAACTGCAGCCGTAATTTTTCCCGAGGGCATGCAGCTTTCTTAAATATTAAGTTGTATTGCTTTTATTATAAAGCGACAATATTGTAACAGTCTTGATGTGACAATTATTTTTAGAGTTTCACCTAAACCTATTTACAAATCTAACATTTTTAAGACAAATTTGTGAGCTTTCGTTTAGTTTAATTACATTTGCTTTCATTTTCCGGAAAATTACACACTGTTTCGTCACTATCCGTTTTCGGCACTCGTCCACAGGTACACAATAACTTGAAGTAGAATCCCTTGCTAGTCTCTGGTCTGCGTATAAAACTACAGTTTATAGAAAATTTTATGGTTTAACATAATGGAAACAATATACTGTTGCATAAATTCGTATAAACATTATTCTCTGATTACGATAATTAACCTTCCATCTACAACGTACGGGTAATGAACCGAGAGCCACAAATATACGCATATTCTTCATTGTTTCCTAGAACATTGAACATTGTAGAACATAAAACTTCCTGGCAGATTAAAACTGTGTGCCCGACCGAGACTCGAACTCGGGACCTTTGCCTTTCGCGGGCAAGTGCTCTACCATCTGAGCTACCGAAGCACGACTCACGTCCGGTACTCACAGCTTTACTTCTGCCAGTACCTCGTCTCCTACCTTCCAAACTTTACAGAAGGATTCTATTGTAGAACATAGTCTGGTATTTCACGTTGCTGACAGAAGGTTAATTAAAGAATGAAACAAAATCACCAAGTTATCTACTAAAAGTATCAATTGTCTCCAAATTGACACCCAAAATCTGAAATGGCACGTCATGGAATCAAGAACTATGACCGTATTGCGTTCATAATTAAAAACTGTTATCGAGTAATATATTATTAGGTTGGTGCACGCGTTCGTAGCGTTTCCCATAAGTTTAATAAATACAACAGATACACCTATGAAGGGCTTAAGTCATCAATAATATATTCTCCTTCACTTTTTACAACAATCTGCCAACACTGAGGTAACTTTTCGATTCCCTGACTGTGGAAATCAAGTGGTTTTGAGGTCAAGAACTCGTCGAGCCACGTTCTGGGCACATTTTCATTCCGAAAGGAAGTTCCTAAGATTGTTCAAGAGAGGGCGGAGAAGGTGGAAAACTGAGGGCGAAAGATCAGGTGAATAAGGTGGGTGAAGAATCACTTCCCACCGCAACTCCTGCATAGTGTTTCTTTAAAGGACATCACACACATCCATGCCCGAGGCAGGATTCGAACCTGCGACCGTAGCGGTAGCGCGGTTCCAGACTGAAGCGCCTAGAACCGCTCGGCCACTTCGGCCGGCCTGTTTCTTTTCAGTCTAGCAGAATGTGGACGGGCGTCGAGGAGTAGCCTCACTCCACGCAGTCTTCCTGATCGTAATTCTTGGATTGCGTCTGCAAGACGTCCCAGTTGACAATAAATGTCAGCAGAAATGGTTGCACCTCGGGGAAGCAATTCGTAATACACCACACCTTCGCTGTTCCATCAGATGCCCAACTCTATCTTTTGTGGATAAGGGCAGGTCATAGTACGGGGAGTTGCTGCTTTGTTTGAGGTCGACCATTCCTTTCTATTCCTTATGTTAGCATAAGGACGCCGTTACGCGTCACCAGTAACGATACACGGTAGGAATGGTTGGTACTCTTCATGAACCAACTCATGATCAGCAAGCAGAGATTCACATATATTCACCGGCTGTTTTTTGTGATTTTGGCTTACAGCATGTGGTATCCATACACCCGATTTTTGAACGTTCCCAATTGTATGCAAATGCCGTACAATGGTGGAATGATCACAGTTCATCACATTTGCTAATTCTCGAATACACTGACGTGGATCACTTTGGATTAATGCGTTTAAATGATTTTCATCAACCCCGAAGGTCTTCCTGAACGTGGAGATTCACTAATGTCAAAATGATCCTCCTTTAAAACGAGAAAACCATTTTCTTGCCGTTCTCTGTCCAATAACATTATTCCTGTACACGGCGCAAATATTTCCGGTTGCCTTTGCTGCTGTCACCGCTCCACTGAACTCAAACAGAACATGTTGCCGGCCGGTGTGGCCGTGCGGCTCTAGGAGCTTCAGTCTGGAACCGCATGACCGCTACGGTCGCAGGTTCGAATCCTGCCTCGGGCATGGATGTGTGTGATGTCCTTAGGTTAGTAAGGTTTAAGTAGTTCTAAGTTCTAGGGGACTGATGACCACAGATGTTAAGTCCCATAGTGCTCAGAGCCATTTGAACCATTTGAAGAACATGTTGGAGATGTTCCGATTTCTCCACTTGTAATTCCATTTTCTAGCTTCCACAGCTCCACTCACTGTCTCCAAATGACAAAATGATAGTACGTTAACTAGAAAAGCAACAGTGAACTGCAAATAAAAAATGCCAGTCGCTAAATAAACCCATAGCAACGGGAATACCAACACACAAAACAAAAACGCTACAAACTCAAACCTCCAGTAGGCTAACGGATAATTAAATGGAAGGACTGGACGGACTGGGGTTCACATCATTCACCATTGTTTATTAAAATAATTATTTTTACGATTAATAACTAAAATCATATAGTTTAAGAGAATTACAAACATCACTGTAGAGTTTTAAAATTTAAGAAATTACACACTTTAATTGAGTGACTAATAAGGTAATAGTTGAAGGCAAAAGCTCTGTCTGATATAATTTCTTAATTTCAGACTCAAAATTTCCACCTTTACGAACCACAACTCAGAAAATACTTCAACAAATGAGCAAATAATTAATATTTCGAAACAGATGACTCTTTTAAGACAACACTGAAGAATAACTCACCTCAAAGGTTAAAAACTTAATAACTATACTGGAAGACAGAGTAACTTAGAGGAAAAGGAAATTCTTAAAAAACACCTCCAACTGCATCTAGATAGTAAAAAATAAACAGGCGCACAAATTTATCGAGCTGCCTTCACGCAGACAGAGCAATGAGCAGTTAAGTGATTAATAAAAGAACGAGTGTGAACAGATTGATATAACTGCCTTCAGACAGACAGCAAAAATTCTATTAAGATAAACACTAGATATCACTTAAGTGATTCAATAAGTGACCATGCATGCATAGCAGCTCAAGAACGCCATTTAAAAATGAGAAGCAATAATTAGTAGTCAGGACCTGCTTGTAGCAAAAGGTAAATATATAGATAAATAAATAAAAGGTGAGAAAAGGTCACCCCCCATGAAAACATTTAAATAACGAACAGCTGAACAATTAAATACAGTAAGCTGTAACTACATTTGAGACAGGGAATAAATTTCTTTTACTCTTCAGCTCACAAATGGCTAGCGAACGAAAACATAAGAAACCTTCAGAGCATAGTAACACTTAACAGTTTTATTTCCTTTTGCGTTTTACATCCCATGACCCATAAATACGACTGTCAGTTATTATTATCAACAGGCTATATTTTCACAAGACTGGACGACATTTCAACATGACACGTGCTATTCACGTAAAACTGACCAACAACATGTGGCCATCCTAACGGGGCTCGACACTATGTCCAACAAGAGCACTTGACTCAACCAGCCCCAAACACCAAAATGTGCACGATTGTAAAACATAGTTCAAACAGTAATTTACATAATTTGAGTGAATGCAGCCCAAGGATAGCCGGCGGGAGTGGAGACGCTAACAGCCACAATATCATTAGCACGCACTGAGACCAGGTCCCTGGCAGTCAAAGCGTGCCACTACAGTAGAAAACTGGACCAGATTAAGGGAGCATCTAAATTCAACTGTCATTCTCACTTAATACAATCCTGTGACCACAGTACTTGTTCAGGTAAACGGACACTTCAGATGATCCTCTTCAAAAGTCGGTCTAAGACAGTGATGATGATGTGTGGTTTGTGGGGCGCCCAACTGCGCGGTTATCAGCGCCCGTACAAATTCCCAAACCGGCCGGGAATCAAACCCGGGACCCCGTGATCCAGAGGCAGCAACGCTAGCCACTAGACGTCTAAGGCAGTGGCGGATACATTTGGGGGGCGCGCGGGCGGTAATTATCCGGCACGTAAATTGAATCAATGCTTAACTGAACTACCGTTCTTTGAAGAAGACCCATTTTTTTGTGATTAAAAAGAGACTAATGGAAGAGATTCTTCAATACAAGCGAACGAGCATAAACGCTCTTAATGATCGTGATTCTGTTATGCAAGCGTTGTCTGTTTGTCCTAGAGCTGACTATCCTACTTTGCACACGCTGTACAAAATATTTGCTTGTCTAACTGCAGCTATTGCTACAGTAGAAAGAAGTTTTTCAACACTGCGGTGTACAAAGACATGGCTGAAGTCGACAACGAAGGAGGATCCAGTTAATGGCTTAGCTCTGTTGAACACTCACCTGACATTGATTGTCCTACTGATAATGTAATTAACCAATCTGCCTGAAAAAATAGGCGCATAGGATTCATCATTTAAGGAAGACAACCATAATTGCAACTTTTTTATACCATAAGATGGTATTGTCTTGTATATGTTTATAATCAGTTTGAAAAAAACTTTCTTAAACTTTGTACGTGACTTGATTATTTTTTATTACGGTAAAAATAAAGGAAACTCAAGATGTGGTTCAAATGGCTTTGAGCACTATGGGACTTAACTTCTGAGGTCATCAGTTCCCTAGAACTTAGAACTACTTAAACCTAAATAACCTAAGAACATCACACACATCCATGTCCGAGGCAGGATTCGAACCTGCAACCGTAGCGGTCGCGCGGTTCCGGACTGAAGCGCCTAGAACCGCACGGCCACACCAGCCGGCAGAAGATGAAGAGACAGGGAAAGTATATGAAGATATTGAACAGGTAATTCAATAAGTAAAGGGATATGAAAATTTAGCAATAATGAGGGATTGGAAACGATCGAAGAGGCAAGAATAGAACGAAGGGTTACAGGAGAATGCGGGTCAGCAGCAGGAATGTGAGAGAAGAAAGAGTATTTGAGTTGTGCAATATACTTCAGATGGTAATAGTGAAGAATTTATGTAAGACTAACAAGAAGAAGAGGTATACTTGGAGAAAAGCTAGAGACACCGTAAGATTCCGTCTGGATTACGTCATGGTCAGAGACAGATTCCGATATCAGCTATCATAAGGCGTACACAGGAGCAGATATAGACTCCGGCCAAAATTCAGTAATTGTGAAGAGCATAGTAAAGTTTAAGAGAAACATTAGGAAAAAATCACTGCGGGAAGAAGTGGGATACTCAAAAACTAAGGAATGCTGGGTTCGCTGTAGCGCCTAGAACTGCTTGGCCACCCCGGCCGGCTAACTCAAGATGTCTTTAGAGCCCCCTCCTTGAGGTTTTTCTGTATCTGCCACTGGTCTAAGGCTAAACATGGTCGCACTTAAAACAATGTACAGGATTACCAAATCATCGAATCCATTGCTGAATGTGGGAAAACTGAATTGCAATAACAAGTGTCTCCGGTTGCTGCACGTTACCCTACGGCCTTTCAAGGCAGCGCCACAAGGTATTCAGTTGCGCAACACGACTCAAATCAGCAATTTATACATGTATCACCAGCGCCGCAGTGGGCCCAAAATGGCGGCCATTGGCAAGTTGGCTGTACTTTCCCTATACAGAGCTTTAGCGCTGGGTGGCGAGGAACGGCAGCGGATCACATGGGCAGTTGGTGTTTTGAAATCAGACTGGAGGGTGCCATGGAGTGATTGATAGTCCTTCAAAAGTTTTGTTTATTCACTAGTTGTGGGCACGGGTTTTACCAAAAGGCAGAACATTTGGCCGCGCGGTATTAGCCGAGCGGTCTAGGGTGCTGCAGTCATGGACTGTGCGGCTGGTCCCAGTGGAGGTTCAAGTCCTCCCTCGGGTTTGGGTGTGTGTATTTGTCCTTAGGATAATTTAGGTTAAGTAGTGTGTAAACTTAGGAACCGACAACCTTAGCAGTTAAGTCCCATAAGATTTCACACACATTTGAACATCTGAACAGAACATTGGTGTGGTAATTTGCTGTTGGGTCTTCTCGATGGAAGTCACTTTGTGGAAGGAAGATAAATTTCTGATTTGAGTCGTGTTGTGGGACTTAATACCTTACATTACATGTATCACTAGTGGCGCAGTGGGCCCAAAATGGCGGCCATTGGCAAGTTGGCCGTACTTACCCTATACAGAGCTTTAGCGCTGGGCAGCAAGGAACGGCAGCGGGTCACACGGGCAGTTGGTGTTTTGATATCGGTGCAGCCGCACTGGGTAAAACTCTGCAGAGGGAAGGTACGGCCAACTTTCCAATGGCTGCCATTTTGGTCCCACTGATACATGTATCACCAGTGGCGCAGTGGGCCGAAAATGGCGGCCACTGGCAAGTTGGCCGTACTTTCCCTATACAGAGCTTTACCCAGCGCGGCTCCACCACACTCCCTGGTGCCATAAATTCCGAGCCGCGAGAAGTGACGTACGTCAGGCACGCGGGGCGGGAATTTAAAGAGGAAGCCCGCCACGACTCACGAACTTATTCACCAATCTAATACAAACTGGCAAAGACTGTTACATTTCATAACACAGTATCTGTAGCAAGAGCTTCACGTTTTATACGGATAAAGCGCATGTGCTCTGTATAGATACAAACTAATCATAGCACATCTTTCAGCAGGCTTCGATCGAGAAGCCAGCCAACATCCCCGTGGTGCTGGCGTCGCCGTGCGTGCTGTACCAGACGCGCACGGGCGGCTACCAGGAGGAGCTGTCGCTGCCCCTCGGCATGGTGGTGAACGCCGTCTTCAAGAACCAGTCGTGGCTGTACGTGCAGACGCCGCACGGCGAGGAGGGCTACGTGGGCTACGGCGCGTGCCTGCCGCTGGGCATCCTGCCACCGCCGCAGCGCTCCAAGCCGCAGCCCTGCTGGGAGACGCACGCCGACATCTTCCCGCGGCCGCTCGGCAACCGCACCGACAGCGAGAAGCTGCGCGACGGCACGCGCTCCGAGTGCGGCGCCGCCTCCGGCTCGGCGGCGTCGGCGGCGGGCGCGGCGGCCGGCCGCTGCTACCGCGCGCGCGACGCCGTGTCCGCGTGCGGCGAGCGCAGCGTCGACCGGCTGTACCTGCGCGCCGCCGCCAGCGCCAAGTGCCGCGCCGTCGGCACGCGCCACACGCTGCTCGTCATCCGCTCCGACTACAGCAGCCGCGGCCGCAACACGCTCTCCGTCGCCAAGGGCGACGTCGTCGCGCTCGTCAGCGGCCACCTCAAGGACTGGTTCTGGGTGCGCAGTCGCGACGGCAGCGAGGGCTTCATCCCGTCCGTTGTGGCCGGCCACGGCTTTCTCTGACAGCGGGGGCGGAAGAAAGCTGCACAGGCCTCGCTACATTAGCAGACAATTCGTATACGATAACTCAGGTTCTATCGGCGCTACCGATTAATAGCGTGTTTTCGGGTGTACGGCCGAGTAGTAGATTCCGTACGTATGCACGATATCTGGAGTGACCCGGCAGTAGAGTTCGGATCCTGCGGACTGTGTTCCGAGTACGAGCTAGACGAACACCGACCGGACTGTTTCCGAAGGAGGCGCACTCACCGGTGAGGATATGTGGCATCTTTTTCGGCTTAGGGTAAGAGTTAAATTCGTTCTGTTGGCTCACCATCTGTTTTCGACTGGCAATTGATTTATTGGTCTTTTTTCATTTATTCTAGATTAATTTGTGGGGTGCCATGTCCCGGCATTTGCTTTCCGACCGAGGGAAAAACGACAGATACATCATTTTGGACAGCTGGCTTTGCTCTGTTTCGTTACGTTCATTAGGTGATATTCTGAATTTCTTTGTGTAATGCTATAATTCCTCTAGCTTGCAGCTCTTCCGATTCTCCTCTCCCTTTTAGTCACACCCATTCGAGATCCTATTGTTTCTATTGTGGTGGTCTCGGGTGTGAATATTAGAACTGACGGAAATTCAGCACCGTCAGTTGTCGCTATAATACGTCTTGTACGAGCCCCTCATTCTCTACCTGAGTACTCCATAAATTGCATTAAGTTTCTCTATCCTCTCTTTGAGTTGGGGAGCACTAATTACTACTGACACCAGTGAACTGTCTGTGCAATATCATTTTCGGCACATCGCTATTTATAGCCGAGTGCAACCCCTGGTGTCAGTTACACTCTTTGAAGTTTATTTGTTTTTTTGAGGTCATACTGCTATTCTGTGAAATGCGCATTCTCTCAGGCTTTACTAGTTCTGGTGGATGAGGTCGCCAAGGAGATCTTAATAAACGGAGCACCGGGCCCTGAGCCTTGTTTAAACTGAAGCCTCTGTCCCAGTTTTTTAGGTTGGTCGGTTCATTTAAAAGAGGGGGGGGGGGGGGGGGGGGAAGGACCAAACTATGAGGTCATCGGTCCCTTGTTCCTAATCAAACAATGTCACAAGTGTGAGAATAAACCAGACAAGACATATAACGTAAAACGGAAAGAAAGGAAAAACCACAAGAACGAAGGAAAGGTAGCGAACACTAAAAGGAACAGGTTTTCTGACATTTTCATTCTGACATATATTGTGTATAAATATGTAGTAAACTAATCATCTGGTACACCTGAAAGCACACCATTAATTTTGTCTAGGGCTCTCTGTGACTGTAACTTCTAGGTTAGACTTTCTTTTAATTAGTTATATGCCATCTCGAGCAGCAAACATTATATTTTTCAGTCTGTGTCCAACATGTTTTGGAGTGAGAACTACATTTCCAAGGACTAGGTTAATGTCTGTGGGGGTTACATCTCCTGCACCTAGTCGTCTTCATTCGGTCACACAATATAAAAATATGGAACTTTGACATCAATGCATCACAACATTTTGTGACCAAATGATTGTGATTAGGTGAAGCAGATGTAAAATCCAAAAACACCAATGTCTTCAAAATGTAGTAATACCTCCAAACTGTGTTGGACTTGAACAGAAAAGTTTAATGTGAGTGAAGACAGTATATTACTAGTAAAAAATAAGTCTCGAACCTACAGTAGATTTATGTTGAGAACTGCTGTTACTTGACATCTTTGTAACCATAATTGTAAGAACATCAATAATTATTCTGCAAGAAGTGTCACAAAGTAAACTCCCCACAACTGTTAAAATTGCAGGCAATACAGCGTCAAATGTGAGTGCCCACTTGTGAGGGGTTCAGGTCGAGGTCATCAATGTGCCTATTGGCAGTTTCTGTTTATCTACAGTTCTAATAGCTCAAGATGGTAACTCCAACTCTTCCTTGTGCCAGTTGTAATGATAGGTCTCTAAAAAAGATTTCATATACACACATTACAGTGTCAACGTCAATTTAGTGTTAGTTCTGTCTAGTGTATGGGCTGGATGTCATGAGCATGCAGCTAGTGTATTATTGATAGTGCAGCCACTTTTTTGAAGGACTAAACATGGACACAATCAAGAATACAGTGACAAACAGTTTGTGGAACAGTCACTGCAGACCATTACAGATAACTGTTGCTTTAAAACTACAAGTCTCAATAGCTATTTTCTGCATATATCCTATCTGGGAACTGAAATAAATTTCTAACAGCAGATGCAGTCTGCTCAATCAAGGCACCATAGTGATACCTGCCCATTTACACTGTTCTTACTCCTAAGAATTTCAATGCTTTCTGACATCCTAAAAGATTGCTGTGTGGCAAACAATCATACAATTTTCAGTGACAAAATGTTGCAGATTTTTATGACAAACAATAAAATATTATCCTACAGTATGATAAGTGTCTCAGTCCTGTGGCTAAATATATTGACAAGTAGCACAATAAATGCCGTACCTGTTCCCAAACATGTTTCCAGCCAACCATGTTTTCTTTCTGATTATGCCTCTAGGGAGACACTTTGTGGGTAACCTTACTTAATGTCAGCATTACTTCTTTATTTGCATATTTTTGTGTCATACGGTACTCACTTTAGTGCTGCACAAAATTTCTGAAAAGAAATGACCACTGTCACATGGGGAAACAGAAGACACATCACCAAAATCCAGAACTTTACATTCGTCGCATGAAACTAAGTTCTTCTACTACAGTACTCACTCTCACATTTGCTCATCAAATGACATTCATGGCATTGCTCATGTACTATAGTCTCAAGAGATTGAACTGCCTATCCACTAACATCATGACAACTGAGACTGGCACATGAGTTTCACCTCAAAGACTATTGACCAATGTACATTGCTGCAGTCAGGTGTAAATCTTTGGTTGTCTGTTTATTTTTGTACCTTCATTGTAATAAGTCACTTACATGTTGGATGCTGGTTACAATAATTATGTTTCGGCTTATTGTTGCCTACTCACATGTCAAGTTACTCCACATTAGGAAGTCAGCATGTATGAGAAGAAATATAAATGATACAGACTGTCAAAAATTGTATGGTTGTTTAGATTTTCCTGATATTACCAGCTGAACAACAATAACTAAGAATCCAGTATTCTGCTACTTTCTGTGGCCTGCAAAAAAATTTGGATATCAGTCCTAGTCATCATAATGTCCCGCTATTATGCCCTCAGACAGTCTCATAGTCTGCCTGTAATCCTGACAGTAGACACCTACAAGAGCCTCTCTCACAGCATCTAATAAAAACCACTTGGTCTATCATTGAGCAGCTGTACAAGAAAATAGAGTTTCCAGGGACCTATATACTGCCAGCAATAAATTGAAATAGTACTACTTTTAAAAGGACACAATCTTAAACAGCATGTAACAATTTTTTTAACCCACAGTGTCCAACATTTTCGGCCAGGTTTGACCTTCATGAACTTGTGGAATGAGAAGTTGGACACAGCGACCACACAATCACTGTTTGACAGCACCAGCTCCCCACCCCACTCAAATGCTCAGCTACATGCATGAAATGACAGCCTGGAAGGCTGCCTGCTGATACCCAGTAGCTGTTCCATAAAATACTCTGTAGTTATTAGTCAGAACTGACATATATTCCAGGAAAGGCTTTTGCTAGTGCACATGCTTGCTTTTTTTCTGTAGACTGTACCAGACTGAGTCTTACAAAACTGCAAGTTGTCTTACCATGTGTCTTCATTTAGAACTGCTGTGACTTTTTTTTATATGTATTTGAAAAAATACTGAAAAAGTATGTTATTTCTTCCAGATTGAAATAATGCAAACATTTTTGATATCATTCAACATATTTATTACTGTGTACCAAAACTGAACTGTGATGTGTTCAGAAGTGAAACTTTATTAAACTGCTAAGGAGTACCAGTCTTCACAGAACCTGATGCAGAACTTTCTTGCTTCCCCAGTCCTCAGTAATGAATTATCAGAAATCACCTTTGTAGGAAAAAAATACAGTGTGTTCCTTTTACAATGAATGTGAAATTAGTAGTGTACATTTATAAAGAACACAAAGATATTACATTTGTCTGAAGTAATCAACACCAAACAAACTGTTTGGAATCATCCTACTAAATAAGAGATCAAAGTAGTTTTGATGCCCGTCTGCAGAGAATTGGTTAGGCAGTGGCTATTTCATGTGGAGAAACAATTGGGAATGTATGTAAAAATAATTACTCCTTCACCTATGTTGGACATCCATAGCTTCTATGTTGGCCTCTGGAAAAGAAAACTCTGCAGCTTATAATCACAATACAACTGCTCTGACTAATTCTTGCTCTTCAACAATAATCCACTACATTTTACAGTAACAAATTTCATGTCACAGCGGGAGCCCCACAGAACTTCTGCAGGCATGCAAGAACACCCTTCAGGCAATTACAAGCAACTCATATTTAAAAGTAGGTTCACTACTTTATAAAATAATTCTTTTATGGAGGGAAAAGGAGTGTATTCTAAACTTAAGTTGAGCTGAATTTGGCTGCATGGCCTATCGCTGTACATTTGAACCCATTATATGTACACAGTGATGAACGGCAAAAAGGACTAAAGGACTACTGCTCTGGAAATCAAAAAATTGGAAAACCTTATCAATAAAAGTGTCTGTGAACTGTAACATTTAAACATGCCTATCACACACAAGATGCACGGTATATTTCCATAATAAACATATTTTAATATAGAATCTTATTCATGCAAATTGAGATTTGATTTTCTGAATAAAGTCTGGAAATGAATGTTAAATTTTTCTGTGATGTGAAAAGAAATGTTTAGCACTACGCACTAAGTTTAGATGCTGTCAAAATTTGTTAAGTGGTTTACCTTAATGGTTATGTATGTACAAAAAGACACAGACATTATGTATAGTATTTATATTCAACAATGTAGACCAGTGTAAAAAATGAGTATGTGCATCTATTATCAAAAATGGTGCTGTGAGTATTGCACTTAACATTAGAAATTAAAGAACAATACAAATAGAAAAGACAAACATATGAGCTTGTGATTTATTCTTAAAATTTATTGAATGCAGCTGAGATAAGATTTATTTTGTATATTCCAAAGTTGGAAAAGTGTTCTCAGAATGTGATGGACATGAATTAGTGGCACGCTAAATGGATCTCAATAAGCTATCCAAACCACGTTAGTCACTAGTAATAGTTTTTTTAAATATCCAAATATGTGTACAGGTAAAACTGGTGTGTCAATGAAATAAAAAGATTTGTTACCTGACACTCACTCACTGATTAAGCTGCTGTCAACCACTTATATGTGTTTCCTTCCTGTTCCACTTTCCAACACATCCAAAATAACAGTATTTTTATACTTATAATAAGTGTTTCACTTTAAAATTACCCACAATTAAAAGTTAAATGATAACAAAAATTGTTGGTTCTTGAACTGTTCATCAAGACTTTCACTAGCAATTTCACAACTATAAAAATCTCTGCCTAAATTTTTCATTAATACCACAACAAATGGCAAGAAAATATTTTAGATTACAAGAGGCAACACCCATCAGGGTTCTTGTCAAAACAGTACATTGCAGAAGTCCATGAACTGTAACAAATGATGATATTCTGAAAGTCTCTAAGGCATGGAATTAATCAACAAATGCATAAGAAATTATGCAGCATTTGATAAAGTAGAGCATAGACAGGAGGAACAAATTCAAAGCCAAAAAGACAGAACACTAGCAAAGAAGAAAATCAAAAGAATCAGAAAATAAGTAACTTAAACTGAAAGCAGGGGAAAGGTGAAAAGGCTAGAATGATAGCAAGTAAGTAGCAGGAATCACTTAAACGAGACATTTCAAGCACTTTTTTGAGAGATCTGCTCACTGGAATTACAAAATGACCTCTAGTTAACAGTTACAGTAAAATGAGACTGAACTATATGTTCCGCTATAAAATCAGGCCCAACAACAGATTGTAGACATGTGTATGTGAATCATGCTTGTGTGAGAGCATGTGTGCTTTCTGCTTCTGGATGGGGACTTTTTCACCTAAAAGCTAGAAGTTTAGTAGTCTTTTCAATGTGTCTGACTCAATGCCTCCATTTATGTGGTGAGTAACAGTCTATCCTTTTCATATTATTGTTTTGCTATAGTATATCACACACAGCAATTAAGTAGTCAGTTCCATATGGGAGTTCTGCTAGCCCACAAAAATTCAGACTTTAAAAGCTCGCACAAAAACTGATTTATAATGGCACTATATGACTCCTTTCTTTATTTTTTGGTACAAAGATAATGAAAGAAAAATATGGTATGGAAAATTCTGTAGAATATAAATAATTGAGGAGTAAAGGTAACAACTCACCAATTTATTCACATCTTCATACTAACCAAATAACATTGGAGCATATAGGATTCTTGGGTTTATGGATTTTGTGAAGCATTTAGAAGGTGGATGTGCATAAGGGTTGTTGGGGTGAACTAAAGAAAACATTTGTCTATATAAACTGTTTTATTGTTTTTAAAAACATTTGTCTTTACACTTTTGCATGCTTTCTAAACAATTATGGAACATTTTTCCTCTCTGATCTTGGTGCCTGAAAAAGATATTAAAACTCATTGACCACACACATTCTGTTCGCCATCAAAGAACAAAAAGAAATCATTCTGCGGTAAATCAGGGGAATATTGGCAATGAAACAATAATCTGATGTTTTATTCAGTTAAATAATCAATTTTTAATGTGCTGTGAGATCACTGGCACTTTCATATGCAGCATTTTTGGTTGCTCTTCCTGATTTCATCAATGATTTGTGGCAAACAAATGGTTTTATACAACTCATCACTAACTGCCCTTTGCCTCTCTAACACAATGATTGTGATTTGTACAGTACAACCAAAGAAATACGAGGTCTGTTCAAAAGATTCTGGAACATTCAGAATTTCGCACCAACGGTGTGTTCAAGCGAAATGCGGATAGCACCCCTGCTCACATCTGTGTTTTAAGTGTAATTGCTGGAAATTTTGTTCTTGTATGTCTGTTAGTGATTGTTCAGTGCAGTACTAAGTAGAATGTTGTGTCACACAGTTTGCAAACTTCAAGATGGCAGAGTTAAAGGAGCAACTCTTCTGCATTGAATTTTGCCAGAAACTCAAGAAAAATGTTACAGAGACACAGCAAATGATACAGGAAGCCTACAGTGATGAGTGCTTCAGCCATACTCAGTATTATGAATGGTTCACACAGTTTCCAGATGGAAGATAAGGTCTACTGACAACACTCATGTCAGGAACATCAATGAAACTGTGCCTGCCAATCGAAGACTGACTGTCCAAGAGATTGCAGAAGAATATAACTTTTCAGTTGGATCATGTCATGAAATCCTGGCACAACACCTTGGAATGCATCGTATTGCCGCCAAGTTCGTCCCACGGCCCATGAGTCAAGGACAGAAAGACCTTCGCCTCACAATCTGTGAAGAGCTTTTGGATCATGCAAACGAGAAAGAGATGTTCCTCAATAGAATTATAAGTAGTGATGAGATGTGAGTTTATGGTTATGATGTTGACACCAAGGTTGAATCTTCACAATGGGTCAGGAAAGGTTCTCCAAGACCAAAAAAATCTTGTTAGGTCAGGTCAAATGTCAAAGCCATGCTGATAGTTTCTTTGACTTTGAAGGCTTAGTTCATCATGAATTTGTGCCACAGCGACAAACTGTTAATCGATAGTACTAAAGGGATGTGTTGCGACGCCCGCAAGAAAATGTCAGAAGGAAACAGCCTGAAATGTGGCGAGGCAATTCATGGCTCTAGCATCACGATAATGGGACCACACATTCATCCCTGTTGGTGTGTGACTATTGCACAAAAAATGAAATCACTTTTCTGCCTCATCCTCATCACTCTTCCTCCATACTCTCCAGATCTGGCCCCTCCACACTTTTTTTTTATTTTCAAAGTCGAGAACCCCAGTGAAATGACGAAGATTTGCAAAGACAAACGAGAGAAAAGAAAATTTGCGGATGGCACTTCGCACAATCCAGCAAGAGGCTTACCGAGACTGCTTCCAGAAGTGGAAATGGCATTGGGAGCAGTGTGTCAATTGTGGAGGAGAGTATTTAAAAGGAGACCTTGCACAATAAGTAAAAATTAAGCATAGAAAAATCTTGTGAAAGAAGTTCCATAATTTTTTGAACAAACCTCTTAGGTGACCTCTTTGTGAACAATTCACTTTTGTTTGTTCCGGACACCCGAACAGCATATTCACATGAATATGCCTGCATTTGTCTCCTGCTCCAACGCTGAACACAGATTTCGCGAATCCTCAGTAAAATGTTTTGGACACTTTCTTACACCATTTGACAGAAGCTTGTTTTTGAGATTTGGTTGAACTGTACTGAATCTATTGTGAACATATTTTTTTTTATATAGTTACATGTTCACGTAATACTGAATGTACTGCCAACTTCAATATGCCTAAGGATGATTCTATCTCACAGTAAGTCATCTGCCAATTTCCTTCAATTACATTGCGCACAGCATCAATGTTTTTCAGCACAACAACTGATTTTGGTCAACCTTCATGAAATTCATCGTTGATAAATGCACAAACATGCTAAAATTCTGCAAATCAATTATTAACAGTCTTTCCTAAAAATTATTTATTATTGATCAATGAAGAGAGCAATTCAAGATGTTGTTGTTGAGCTAGGCCTTTACAAAAATCGTAAAAGATCATCCAATGAATATGTTGAGCCAAGATTCCCATTTTTACAGAACAATGTTCTTTTAAACACTCATCATAAATAAACAGCTCAGTCAATTTCTGCCACTGTTTTAGCTACAACAAATGATAAATTTTAAAACAGTTTTGAAAAATGAAGAAACTGCAGGACAGCTGGTTAATCCACAATCTTTTATTGTGTACACACAACTGGTTCCGGAACATTTAGCCTAGTTGTAAGATTTCCATCTCTATTCTTCTGGCTATTGACCCGCTATTATAACCTACTTGAAAACTTCGGAATTGGAGCTCCCAGTTGATGCTCACCTTCAACTCTTGAACTGAATGGAACTACTGTAACATAAGTCTAACTATAATGGAAGTAGGGGGAAAACAAGTGTAGGCAGGTACCAAAAGTCATCAAATAGTAAATTCAAATTTTTGCACATGCCACTGTATACCTGAAGCAGTAAGCAGGTTATTGAACAGTGTCACAAAAGAAAGAAAGTCCATTACATAGCACAGCATCTTCTCAACTATACCTTCCATTATACACAATGCAAGGGAGAGATAGATTGCTACTTACTGTAAAGATACCACATTAAGTTGTAGACAGGCACAATCAAAAAGACACTTATACATAAACATTTTTGCCACGGCCTTCATTGCAAAAAGAAACACATACAGAAACAGGATGCTTTTTGATGTGAGCTGCTGGAGTTGGCAGTCACACGCGTGAGGCGAGCTTGCTTGTGTGAATGAATGGTGTGTGTTTCTCCTTCTTTTTTTTGATAAAAGGCGTGGCCAAAGGCTTAGGTGTGAGTGCCTGTCTACTTCTTCATGTGTTATCTTCAGGGTAAGTTACAATCTATCTTTTTCTTACATTGTTGATATTCCAACCTGAACCTTCCACCATAATTAATGACTAAGTCTACACATTAGAATTTTTGCAGTGTCTCAATCCAGTATTACTTTTGTTGTTTTTCCAAAATTAACTGTCTTGAATTTATTCACAAAATACAACATATGACACTTCTATGGTATCTTAGACACATTCCAGTAACTTCATTCCACTGATCATGATTTAGTTCCAACATCTGTGTACTGAACCGCTATCATGTATTCCATTACAGCCAGGTTGTTGCTCCCTCCGATCACTTCTCTGGCACAGCATCCAGTTAACATTTCTTTACTATCCCATTTCTTCCATTGGACAGAAATTTCAGTTTCTACTTTGGACTACTTCACTACTTTTTAACTTTCTTGTAAACAGGAACCCAGTCATTGTACATAACTCAAAGTTGGGAGATTGATTGATTGTAATAGATATTTGGAATGGGTGACAAATATGCGCCATAATCATACATGAATCCTGGAATGAGCAACCTAATCGATGCATATAGTACGGTCTGGAAGGAACCGGGGGAACAGAGAGCCAAGTATGGGTGTTAAAATAAACAATGGATACAGTGAACATAATTTCAGCACAGAATTAAGAATTTGGGTTGGAACTGTGTTGATTTGTGGAAAGAGACCAAACGGCAAGGTCATCAGTCTCATCGGATTAGGAAGGAAGTCGGCCATGCCCTGTCAAAGGAACCATCCAGGTATTTACCTGAAGCGATTTAGGGAAATCACGGAAAACCTAAATCAGGATGGCCAGATGCGGGGTTGAACCATTGTCCGCAGAATTAAGAAAATTGTATGTAACATACAAGGTGAACAAAAAGATAGAAAGACAACAATCAGCATGTTGTATAGTACGGGAAACTGATTGTTTTACAAGAGCTTGGGAGCATTCAAGTTTGGAAATGGTAATAATATGTCTTCAAATTGTGTTTGGTAGTCTAATTCATTATGCAGTTTGCTAGCCAATAGTGCAAGTTTGGTTCACAGCACTCCTGTATGTGTGCTGCATCTTGCAATTGGATAGATGTATGGCATACCAGACAACGCTATAACATCACTGATAGCATTATGACATGTACCAGTACACAACTAACCAAATGATGGATTTGCTGCTTGCTTATAGAAAAGTTGGGTGCAATGGAAGGGCTGCTGCACGATTGTTTGTGGAATGATTTCCCAACAGAAATAAGCTGCATCATTCCACATTCGCAAAAGTGAGAGCAGTTGCAAGTACATGCAGTATTTTCCATCTTTATTTTTCCAAAGTTTTCATGTGCATTTACAGTAAAGTTCATTTTTTTGTAGTTATTACTTATTCCTATATGTACAGTGGGACAAGTGTATGTGTCTTATTAGTTCTGCACATGATTAAGGAATTGAAATAATGTATAATGAGATAAAAGAAAATATTTAGTTAGTTAAGGAAAATAAAAATTTAATTACGATGAAGGAATGGAATTCAGTAGTAGGAAAACAAAGAGAAGGAAAACAGAAGGAGAACATGGTCTGAGGGAAATAATTGAATGGGGAAGCTGCTTGGTAGAATTCATCTGAAACATATAAAAGTTGAAATAGTGAAGGCAGTAGAGAAACAATTAAACAAAAAGGCAAGTCCTTGGATAATACACACAGTACTAAATTTTTGAGTAGGTGACATTCCTTCAGAACCATTAAGAACATTGAGAACTGACAGTGACAAAATTGTGCCACATGGTATGCAAGGTGTATGAGACAAGAGAAATGCCTTCCAAATTCAAGAAAAACATAATAATAACAATACTAAAGAAAGCACATGCTGACAGGTGCGCTTACTATTGAATCACGAGTTTAATAATTCATGGCTGCAAAATACCAGCACAAATTATCTTTTGAGTAATGGAACAAATGGTAGAAACCTATCTGGAGGAAGATCAATTTGGGTCTGAAGAAATTTCAGGTCGTATAAGATAAAATTGACCCTATGATTTATCTCAGAAGATAGACTGATGAAAGAAAAACCCGCCTAGGATTTCTAGTTTCAGAAAATGCTTTCAACAATGGTGAGTGGCACACACTCTGTAATTCTGAATTAATCAGGGGTCAAATATATGGAATGTAAGTTTTTCTAAAACTTGTACAGAAACTAGACTGCAGTTCTAACAGTTGAAGGCAATGAAAGGGAAGGCATAACTGAGAAGGGATTGAGACAGTGTTGTAGCCTATTACCCACGATATTCAGTCTGCACAATGAACAAGCAGTAAAGTAAATGAAGGGGAAATTTGGAAAACAAATTATATTTCAAGAAGAAGAAATAAAAACTTCATGGTCTGCCAGTGATATAATTGCGTCAGGGACAGCAAATGGTTTGGAATATCAACTGAATGAAATGAGTAGGGTCTAGAATTGAAGTTATAAATAAGAGTAACATAAATAAAACGAACACAAGTTTAGTTAAATCAACTAATGTTGAGGGTCTCAGATTGGTAGGTGAAACAATAGTATATGAGTTTCACTAGTTCGAAAGCAAAATGACTGTTGGTGGCAGAAGTAAAGACAAAATAAAATGCAGACTGACAATAGCAAGAAATATTTTTCTGAAAAATAGAAGTGTGTTCTCATCAAAAATAAATTTAAGTTCAAGGAAGTAAAATCTGAAAGTATTTGTACACGGTGTAGCCTTATACCTTAGTGAAATATGGATGATGGTCAGTATAGAGAACAGAAGTTTTTGAAATATGGTTTTGCAGAGGGATGCTGAACATTAAATAGGTAGATCAGATAGCCAATGAAGAGAAGCTGAATTAAATCAGGGCAAAGAAACCTTTATAGGATGTTGTTGTTGTTGTTGTGGTCTTCAGTCCAACGACTAGTTTGATGCAATTCTCCATGCTACTCTATCCAGTGTGAATCTCTTCATCTACGAATAACTGCTGCAACTTACTTATTTCTAAATCTGCTTACTGTATTTCTCTCTTGGTCTCCCTCTACAATTTTTATCTCCCCCCATACACAAACACGCTTCCCTCAAATACTAAATTGGTGATCCCTTGACGTCTCACAATGTGTCCTATCAACCGATCTCTTCTTTTGGCCAAGTTTTGCCACAAATTTCTTGTCTCCCCAATTCGATACATTAGTTATCTGGTTGACCCACCTAATCTTCAGCATTCTTCTCTAGCACCACATTTTGAAAGCCTCTATTCTCTTTTTATCTAAACAGCTTATCGTCCATGTTGCATTTCCATACATTGCTACACTCCAGACAAGTGTCTTCAAAAACACTTCCTAAACCTTAAATCTATATTCAATGTTAATAGATTTCTCTTCTACGAAATGCCTTTATTGCCATTGCCAGTCTATATTTTATATCCTTTCTATTTCAGTCACCATCTGTTATTTTGCTGCCCAATTAGAAAAACTAATCTACTGCTTTAAGTCTCCTGTTTCCTACTCTGATTCCTTTAGCATCACCTGATGTAATTTAAATACATTCCATTATCCTTGTTTTGCTTTTGTTGATGATCATCTTATACCCTCTTTTCAAAACACTGTCCGCTCTGTTCAATTGCTCTTCCAAGTCCTTTGCTGTCTCTGACAGAATTACAATGTCATTGGCTAACCTCAAAGTTTTTATTTCTTCTCCCAGAATTTTAATTCCTATTCCACATTTTTCTTTTGTTCCCTTTACTGCTTGCTCAAAATTCAGATTGAATAACATCGGGGATAGGCTACAACCCTGGTCCTGATACCTTCAGAATTTCAAAGAGAGTTTTCCAGTCAACATTCAACATTGTCAAAAGCTTTCTCTAAGTCTACAAATGCTGTAAATGTGCAGGGTTATTCTAAATGATGGACCCATTTTCAAAAATCTGTTTGTATTCAAGTACAAATCCAAATATCACAAGCTTTATACCAATGAAAAGAGGAAGTTTCAAAGTTTTTGGCGGGTGGCGGCAAGCAGGTGGTGATGGTTTCAGAAGTGACCAGTAGAGTTCACATGACAATAGGGCCGTCATTCCATTTCACTGTCAACTGTGAGTGAGATGGTGACTGTGGAGGACAAGGTTTTCTGTGTTCTTCAGTTCATGAAAGGTGAGTCACAAATTGCTGTGCAGTGGGCATTTCGTACCAAATTCAACCAACTCGCAAATGCATTAGCCTTTGGTTTAAGCATTTTAAACAGACTGTGAGCGTGTGCAAAGGAAAAAGCACAGGCCAACTGCGTGTGTCAGAGGATGGTGTCCGACAGTTTCAAGAAAGTTTTTTGTGCAGTCCCAGTAAGTCTACCAATAGAGCCAGTCGAGAACTTGAAATACCCCAACCAACTGTATGGAAAGTTCTGAGATGGTGTTTTCTGTACAAGGCCTACTGATAGTAACTTGTGCAGGCTCTCAACCCCAATGACAAAGAGAAGTGTCTTGCATTTTGTGATTATGTGCTAGCAAGGATGGAGGATAACCCACTTCTACAGCATGCAATTTTTAGCGATGAAGCGACTTTCCACCTTAGTGGAAAAGTCAACAGACACAATGTTCACATATGGGGTTTGGAAAATCCACAATCACCATCACAACACAAAAGAGACTCACCAATGATCAAAGTGTTCTGTGCTGTATCCCGTACAAAGGTTTATGGACCATTTTTCTTTGTGGAAATAACTGTAGTGGGAACCACGTATCTGGACATTTTGGAACAATGGTTGTTCCCTCAAGTTATGGAAAATTCCCAGGACTTCATTTTCCAACAGGATGGAGCTCCTCCCCATTGGCAGCATGATGTATCAGGCTTTTTGAATAACTGCCCTCCTCAGTGCTGGATCGGTCGCAGGGTACTTGAGGCCCTGGCTCTGCACTTCTGGCCACCGAGATCTCGTGGTCTCAAACCCTGTGACTATTTCTTATGGGGTTATATGAAGGAAGCTGTTACGTCCCGCTACTCTGAACGATCTGTGGAACTGGATCACTGTTGCCATGCACTCAGTAACAGCAGATACACTTCGCGTGTGTGGAACGAGTTTGGCTACCACGTCAATGTTTGTCGTGCAGCCCAAGGTGGTCACATTGAACATTTATCACATTTCTAATTATTATATAATTATTAAAAACTAATTAATTACAAATTACTAAATTGATATCAAACATCACAAAAAAAACTTTGAAACTTCCTCTTTTCATTGGTATAAAGCTTATTCAATTTGGATTTGTACTTGATTAAATACAAAGTTTTGAAAATGGGTCCATCATTTAGAATAACCCTGTATTTTTGTCTTTCCTTAACCTATCTTCTACGATGAGTCATAGGGTCAGTATCGCCTCGCGTGTTCCTATATTTCTCCGGAATCCAAACTGATCTTCCCTGAGGTGAGTTTCTACCGGTTTTTCCATTCTTTGGTAAAGTATTCATGTTAGTATCTTGCAACTATGACTTAGTAAATTGATAGTTTGGTAATTTTCACATTTTCCAGCAACTGCTTTCTTTGGAATTGTAATTATCACATTCTTCTTGAAGTCTGAGCGCATTTCACCATTCAGGTACATCTTGCACACCAGATGAAAGAGTTTTGTCAAGGCTGGCTCTCCCAAGGCTATCAGCAGTTCTGATGGAATGTCATTTACTACTGGGGTCTTGTTTCGACTTAAATCTTTCAGAGCTTTGTCAAATTCTTCTTGCTGTATCACATCTCCCATCTCATCTTCACGTCCAACTCTATTTCTATAACCCAGTTTTCAAGTTCATCTCCCTTGTATAGACCTTGTATGTACTCCTTCCACCTTTCAGCTTTCCCTTCTTTGCTTAGCACTGGTTTACCATCTGAGCTCTTGGTATTCATAAAGCTGCTTCTCGTTTCACCAAAGGCCTCTTTAATTTTACTGTAGGCAGTATACACCTTTCGCTTCCTAAATCCTGACATTTGTCCTCTAGCCATTCCTGTTTAGCAATTTGGCACTTCCTGTCAATAACATTTCTTAGATGTTTGTATTCCCTTTCACCTGCTTCATTTGCTGCATTTTAAATTTTCTCCTTTCATCAATTAAATTCAATATCTCTTTTGGTATCCACGAATTTGTACTAGGCCTTGTCTTTTTACCTATTTGATCCTCTGGTGCTTTCACTACTTCATCTCTTAAAGCTACTCATTTGCCTTCAACTATATTCCTTTCCCCTGTCCTAGTCAACTGTTGCCTGATGCTCCCTCTGAAGCTCTCAACCACCTCTTAGGCAGGTCCCATCTCGTTTAGTTCCAACCTTTTTCCAATTTCTTCAGTTTTTATCTACAGTTTGTAACCAATAAATTGTGGTCACAGTCCACGCGTTCCACTCGGAATGACTTACAATTTAAAATCTGGTTCCTAAATCTCTGTCTAACCATTATATAATCAGTCTGAAACATTTCAGGGTCTCGAGGTCTCTTCCACGTATACCATCTTCTTTTACGATTCTTAAACCCAGTGTTAGCGACGATTAAATTATGCTCTGAGCAAAACTATACCAGGCAGCTCCCTCTTTCATTCCTTTTCTTATAGCATAACTTGAGCAAAGAAAGGATGTCAGTTGAGACGACATAGCTGGAAGCATCAAGGAATAGTTAATTTGGCAATGAAGAGAAATGTAGGCTGTGAGTGCGTGTGAGGGAGGCAAAACTTGTAAAAGCAGTGGGAGAGAGCCCAATACCCAGTCGTGTGGCACATTATGGCAGCCTTAATTGAATGATGAGAGCATTTTACCAACTACAACTACACACACACTCGAAAAACCATCCCATACGGCGCATGACAGAGGACACCTTTACCATTGTTGGCCATTCTCTTTCCTGTTCCATTAAGAAAATGAGCAAGGGAAAAATTATTGTTTATAGGCTTCCAAACTATCCCTGATTTCTTTTGTCTTGTCTTTGCCCTCCTTACACGAGATAAACTGTCGAGTGAGTAGAATTGTTCTCCAGTCTATCACAAGAGCCATTTCCCCAAACTTTCTCAATAATGTTTTGCAAAACAAACATCGTCTTTACTACCGGGCTTCTCATTTGAGTTCATGGAACATTTCCATAATACTCACGTATTGACGCAACCTATTGGCAAAAGTCTAGCAGCACACCTCAGAATTACTTCAATGTATTCCTTTAATCTGATCTGGTGTGGATCCCAAATACTGGAGTAGAACTCCAGAAGGGGTTGCACAAGTGTTCTCTATTTGTTCTCATTTATAGATGAGCTACGCTTTCTTAGACTTCTCCCAATAAACTGAGAGATCATACCCCACCAATAAATGCTGTGTGGTATAGTATTGTTCTGTTGAGGTGAATGCCACAAAATATCACCACTGTACAGAAGACACCTGCCTCTCATTGGTGATCTTGTTAAGATGTCACCTGTTGCAGGCAACCTAAATACACTATACAATACAACAGTAAAGTTGCAGGCTACACATTCCAGTGTGTGATCTTTTAGTGGTAAAACTACTGACCAACTTGTGAACCTGACCCACTGTCAAGCAATAGCAAATGCTGTGAGGAACACGTAGCAGGTTGCATAAATACTAACAAAGTTTCTGAGTAGATTCCATACTTGGCATTTCACTTTGCAATTCTGCCAGGAGACAGATTTCTGGTTCCATGAGCAGCAGTCTTTCTACACACCAGGCCACACAATGCACTGTCACAGTACACTGCTACATCGGTACCCAGAAGTGACACGCTTCACAATTGAGGGGCAGATGTTACTTGCAGCAGGTACTTCAGTACTGTGTCATTGTTTTGCACAATTAACAGCTAGTTGAAACCAATTGGCCGAGATATGGCACCCACTCTGGACAGGAAGTCAGCAAACACATTTTCGGCACCACTGACGTTCTAAATGTGTCGTGAACTGGGCAATGAAATTTAGTTGGTTCAATTGGATTGGAGGATAATTCTGGGACAAATGTCAGCAGTTGATGGTTGGTGTATATGGTAAAGACTTGGAAACCATAATTTTGGCAACCTGATGTGATGAAAGTCAGCCGTGAACTTGGCAATGAAATTCGGCTGGTTCAATTGCGCAGTTATCAGTGTCCGTAGAAATTCCCAACCTTTGCTCAGTCCAATCTCACCACTTTCATGAATGACGATGAAATGATGAAGACAATGCAAACACTCAGTCATCTCGAGGCAGATGAAAATCCCTGACCCCACTGAGAATCGAACCCAGGACCAGGTGCTCAGGAAGCGAGAATGTGACTGCGAGACCACGAGCTGCAGATTGTTCGCTTGGACTGGTGGATAATTCTGTGGCAAATGTAAGCAGTTCATGGTTGGTGTATATGGTGAGAACATGGCCTTTCACCTTAAACTTGAAATATTTTAGGACTTTGTAGCAGCCAAGGGCTCTGTATAAAATGGTGGCCAAGAATATCATTTTTCTGCCATGTTTTTGGAGGGAACAAACCTACATGTTCCTGGTCTCCACTGATACACTGCTGTAGAACCACACTCACAGAACCGGCTGGAGCCATCTGAAAAAATCAATAAGGCAACTTTAGTAACAGCATATGCAAGCAATCCATCACATGAGGCTGGTTAGGCATGCTTCAAACTCCTTCTGTATGGCATAACTCCATGTGAGTAGTGTGGAACGATACACTGTGGGACCTTCTAGTACTGCATGGCATGGTGCCTGGAATTCAGCAGTGTGAGGTATAAGAAAGTGTAATACAAGTTTATCATGCCTACGTATTCGCACCAGGTAGATTCTAAGGATGCAAAATTGTTCAACAGGTGGGCATGTGTTGACAGCAGATACCATGAGTTCGAAAAAGTAGCTTCCATAGCACTAACACATTTAATGGTGTTCATAATTCCAGAATGCCCTAAGCACATCATCAATTTAGGCAAAATAGAAGTCTATTCCCCTATGCATCTCATCAATAAACCTTTGGGAAGTCACAGCTCTGTTTTGCAGCCCGTATGACATTTAGGGGAAAAATAGTGCAAAAGACGTTGTCATCATTCTTTGGTGTATAAGCTGTAGAGGCCACTGGGATTTGGTTAGAAGTCTTGACAAGATGTAGTATGCAAACACTGTAGAACTAGAACACAGATGTGAAAACTCTCCAATGTCTCACACTTGATAGTAAGTGGCGCTTGTCCAAGTATTCAGTTCTCTATAATCACCATGGGCTGCCAATCAACTGGCTTCTTTGCCACCGAGAGAAGAAGTGATTCCCACACATTCTCAATAGCATTCCAGCACCAGTTACACTTTTATGTTTATACATGACCAGTTTCCACCCCTAAGGTGATTATCAAGTGTGGTTCTAAGACAAGGGAATTCTGTGAAAGTATAAAATGTCTTACAGAAATGTGCAAGGTAGACTGAACTACAAATACAAACACATTGCATACTACCTCATCACTACATTAAAAAACACTGCAAGGGGTGGATAAAATTATGGCAAAACAGCAAACACAATACATTATCATGCCAAATATGGAGCAGGAAAACCATTGGCATTCAAAATAGCATTGAGTCATCTCAGTATAGATAAATAAAAGTGCTGTATGGTTTTTCAAGGGAATCTTATACCATTCTTCCTACAAAATAGTGACAAGTTCAGCTAATGATGATGGAGGTGGATAGCAGTCACACACCCTTCTCTCCAAAGTAGATCACAATGGTTCAATAATATTGCAATCTGGCAACTGTGGTGGCCAGGGGAGATATGATAAATCATACATGCACTCATAAAATCAGTCCTGGACTATGCAGACTGTGTGAACGTGGGCCCTGCAATCTTGGAACACAGATTCACCATTGGCAAACAATATTGTACCATGGGATGGGTCTTTCAGCCAAAATGGTCACATAATCATTGGAAGCAATGTGACCTTGCAGAGAAACAATGGAGCCCTTAGCTACCTAAATAATCACCGAACCCCCCTGATGTTTCACTCCTGAGACTTAAACTTGACCAAAAACTGGAAACAGTGTGAAATCTGACTCATCCACTAAATGACATTCTTCAGTCCAAATTTTATGGCTTTGGCAGCACATTTTCCCATTATGGACACTTTCATCACTAAGGAGTGGCTCTGGAATTCCATCTCACTCTGCAATTCCCTACTTATGGAGCTCCATTCATGCTGTTTTGGTGCTGACAGGGTTTGCAAGGGTGACATTCGGTCCTGCAGTGGCTATTGCAGCTGTTGTCCTTTTATTTTTTGTCACAATCTTCTTCAACGACCATCCATCACGATCACTCAAAAACACTTTTGTCGACATTGTGACTTATCAGATGCTGTTTTTCTACTTACCCCTTCTTTGATACTGTCCCTCTTGAGATACCAAAAACTTTGGCTCCCTTGGTTATGGAAGCACCCATCATATCAGCATCACAGATTTGTCCATGATCAAAGCCACTTAGCTCCAACATAATATATTCACAACTACGCAGAACACTGTTCTTTTTGTACACTCTCGTCACCAGTTGTGTAAAGGTCTCATCACTACTGCTGTGGAGACTGAGTTGCCACTGTTGTAAAGGGAGGAAGAGTTTGTGAAATTGTGAAATGGCTTCTGGTGCAGTATACCACTAAGAAAATTTATCCCTGCCACAATTATGCAGCTATGCCCCAGGGTCAGGAAACAGGATATTCTACAACACTCTAACAAATTAGTAATGAAGTCACACAAATGAGGTTTACTTATTTTACGACTTGTTGAATAATGTAGTCCACAACACTGCATGTAAAATAACACAAAAAGGCCCTCAATGGCTAAGTCCAAATAATCGTAGGTAAACTTCACAATACATAGCAAATGTAATTTACGACAACTGTTTGTTTGCTTCTAAGAGTTCACTAAACAATATTCTCTGTCTAAGTCACCCCAGGCTGATGATCTATAACCAAGTGAGCAAGAGCTGCTCTTCTACCTTCTGAGTAGGCTTCTGTCTGTTGTTGTGCAGTCATTTGCGGATTGTACTCTGCTGGCAACTGGCTGAGGTGAGTTTGATATCTTCATCCTCAGCACCGCCTGTGGCACTGGTGGAACTCGTGCAAGTGGCGAGTCTCTATGGCACTGGCACCAGCTCGCATCTTTGCGCCTGTTGTGCTTTGCCCTGGCTGTGTCTTGTTCAGACAACACAGCAGTTCTGACCACGACTAACACTTGCAAAATAATGAGTACATTGCACAGGTGCCATGCATGGTCAAATATAACAGTGGAACCTGCAAGCTTGGCTAGCAACAGCATTTATGTTCAAGTGCGCATTTCTCAAGGTGTTTCCATATTTTTGTCCACCCCCTCTATGTGAATAGGGCATTACCTTACATTTCAAGCATAATATATAAGACAGATTTAAAATAAGGCTCAAATGCCTTACACAAGGGTATAACGTGGAGTAAACTACGCATAATAAAAAGTTTCAGACTGCATCGCAAGTTTTCATTATATTAATACAGACATGAAACATATAATGCATTAACTTGACATCTCAAGTGGCACATGGCCACCTAGTGTAAGATGAGGAGAATCAGGCAATATGGAAGGTCAGCAGAGAGCAATGAGGTCAAAAAAACAGAACAGCATACTGTGAAAAAAGTTTAAAGTGTAACTTAAAAAAGTAAAGTAGTACTAGAAAATACAACAAAAATCAAGTTACCATTGGCAGGTAACAGGAAGTACCAGATTTGTAAAGTAATTAAAATATAGAAGATCAAGGTCAGAGAACACATCAGAAAAATGTCAAACAAGGTAAGTTAGTGACAACAAGTAATTCAACAAGTTGATGGATCTCTGCACATAAATAGCATGTTTAACAGGCACAAGAGAAACGCTAAGCAAAGTGTGGACTGCTGTCTATAGGACAAGCAGAAAGGGTATGAAGACTACATTTAATAGGAAAAAACAATGCATAGAGTCAGGCTTATTCACAGTGTGACCCATTTAAAACTCTTTGGAAAGTGTCGAGGAATTCATTACCTCTCAAGTTTTTCTGCTAACTGAGAATTTGTTTCTGTTAGTCTGTTCCATATGAGCAGTTGTTATACAGGGTGGTCCATTGATAGTGACCGGGCCAAATAGCTCACGAAATAAGCATCAAACAAAAAAACTACAAAGAACGAAACTCATCTAGCTTGAAGGGGGAAACCAGATGGCGCTATGGTTGGCCCACTAGATGGTGCTGCCATAGGTCAAATGGATATTAACTGCATTTTAAAAAATAGGAACCCCCATTTTTTATTACATATTCGTGTAGTACATAAAAAAATATAAATGTTTTACTTGGACCACTTATTTTGCTTTGTAATAGATGACACTGTAATAGTTACAAACGTATAAGTACATGGTATCATGTAACATTCCGCCAGTGCGGATGGTATTTGCTTTGTGATACGTTACCCATGTTAAAATGGACTGTTTACCAATTGCGGACAAGGTCAATATCGTGTTGATGTATGGCTATTGTGATCAAAATGCCCAATGGGCATGTGCTACGTATGTTGCTCGGTATCCTGGGTGACATCATCCAAGTGTCCCGACTGTTCGCCAGATAGTTAGGTTATTTAAAGAAACAGGAAGTGTTCAGCCACATGTGGAACGTCAACCATCACCTGCAACAAATGATGATGCCCAAGTAGGTGTTTTAGCTGCTGTCGCGGCTAATCCGCACATCAGTAGCAGACAAATTGCTCGAGAATCGGGAATCTCAAAAAAGTCGGTGTTGAGAATGCTACATCAACATCGATTGCACCCGTGCCATATTTCTATGCACCAGGAGTTGCATGGCGATGACATTGAACGTCGTGTACAGTTCTGCCACTGGGCACGAGAGAAATTGCGGGACGATGACAGGTGGATTGGTCGTGGAAGCACCAACAATGACCCACACGTTCACCGGATCTGACGTCCCCGGATTTCTTTCTGTGGGGAAAGTTGAAGGATATTTGCTATCGTGATCCACCGACAATGCCTGACAACATGCGTCAGTGCATTGTCAATGCATGTGCGAACATTACAGAAGGTGAACTACTTGCTGTTGAGAGGAATGTCGTTACACGTATTGCCAAATGCATTGAGGTTGACGGACAGCATTCTGAGCATTTATTGCATTAATGTGGTATTTACAGGTAATCACATTGTAACAGCATGCGTTCTCAGAAATGATAAGTTCACAAAGGTACACGCATCACATTGGAACAACCAAAATAAAATGTTCAAATGTACCTACGTTCTGTATTTTAATCTAAAAAACCTACCTGTTACCAACTGTTCGTCTAAAATTGTGAGCCATATGTTTGTGACTATTACAGCGCCATCTATCACATAATGAAAAAAAAGTGGTCCATGTAAAACATTCACATTTCTTTACGTACTACACGAATATGTAATAAAAATGGGGGTTTCTATTTTTAAAAAAAAACGCAGTTGATATCAGTTTGACCTATGGCAGTGCCACCTAGCAGGCCAACCATAGCACCATCCGGTTTCTCCCTTCAAGCTAGGCAAGTTTTGTTCTTTATAGTTTTTTCATATGATGCTTATTTCGTGAGATATTTGGCCCGGTCACGATCAATGGACCACCCTGTATATGAGCAGCAGACCCAGTGTGTTGACAGTCATAAAGAAAATGCTGATATTAAAGTTGCTGAATAAACTGCTCACCTGGTAGAATGAGGGAAACAATAAATTCCAACCTTTTCCAGAACTGCCATTATACCGATTTGTTATTTTCTGAGATTGAGCTTTGGATTTATAGATTTCAGTAACAATAGAATAATGGAAGCCATTTTGATGCTTTTTGTCTCAAAATGTCTAGGTATCTGTTTCCTTTACATTCAATCGCAATTTAACTATCCTACTAGTCACAGCTTGAAAAAAGGATTTTTTTGTGCTGCACTGAGTGGCACAAGTTATTACTTATGATGAGGTCAGTTGTGGTAGGTTTGTGCTAGATACAATGTTATGATTTTTATTATCATTAGTGATGTAAAGGTCTACAAAGTTAATTGACGTATCTTGCTGATGGTCAACAGCAAATTTACGTTAGTACAGTAGTTTAGTCCTTTTAAATACTGTTGTGTAGAGCAGGCATACAGTAAAGGGTGTCCTTCCTACAAACTGCATCAACGTAACGTTTCTTTTATTGTTGTTAGGCGAAAAGCTACGCAGGCAGCGGAACTGTACAGAGAGCGATACTCTGACAAGAAACCACCTTCCCAACGGATGTTTTCTCGTCTTGTAGAGATGCTTCAGGAAATGGGAAGTTTCAACTCACGACAATGCAATCATCGTAGCACTCGCACAGACGAAGCTGCCGAAGTTACTGTTTCACTTCCATCACTATGAATTCACATGTCAGCACAAGACAGCTTGAACACAAGATTGGCATTCCTAAAACCAGTGTACATTGTATTCTTACACGTCACCGGTTCCATCCTTACCATGTACACCTACGTCAAGAATTGCATGGGAATGATTTTCAGATTGCATACAGTTCTGTCAGCAGGCACAGCAGCAAATCCTCACCAATGCGAACTTCATCTCCAATGTTCTATTTAGCGATGAATGTTCCTTGTCAAACAAAGGTAGTATAAATGGCACAGCATATGCCAACTTCTTCAGTCGAATTATTCCTCCTCTTCTGGATGAAGTGCCACTAAGAACCAGAATACTTATGTGGTATCAACACCATGGATGTCCAGCACATAATGCCTTGCGTGCACATCATGTTCTGAACTGAAGGAATCCTGCCAGATGGATTTGTCGAGGAGGAACAATTACTCGGCCTGCTAGGTCTCCTGATTTAAATCCTCTGGACTTTTTTCTTTGGGGATGCACTAAAGACGTTGTCTATCGCGATACTCCAACAGCTCCAGAGGACATGCAGGAATGTATTGTGCTTGTTTGTAATTCTCTTCAGCAGGCAACACTGGAAGCAGTAAATAATTCTTTCATTCAACAAGTGCACCAGTGTATCGGTGTCCAGGGTCACCACTTTGAGCACCTTTGAATTTTCTACTCCTGGGCAATGATACAGGAAAATCAAAGTCAATTTTGTGTTATGTTTTTACTTGGTTTTCATTTGTTTTCTGACAACTACAGCAAGTGGACAAGTTTGTGATACCGGGCTCAAAGTCAATGTTGATTACGTAATTAATAAGATTGTGTTTCAGTGAATGGCACACCGTGATACATTTTTGAATAGGTCTTTAGGAGAGGAAATGAATTACCTAATAAAAAATATAGGGTGTCATTTAAAAAAAGGCATACCACTGTTCATATATCTGTAAAAAACAAAGCTAAAATGAAGGCAATCATGCTGATTGATGTCCCCCTGATGGCTAAAGAACATTTGCTTGAAACATTTTGTAATTTGCATCTGGACAAACAGTTATTTAGGGTGGTCAAGATAAATGGGACACCCTGTACATAAACAGGTGCAGCAATGAAAGGGTTAAGACATTATTGAGAGACAGTTGACACTTAATACTGTCACGTATCATACAGCCATTCTACTCTATTAAAATCATTCTTTACAGTTGTGGATGCCCTGTGTCTTTATGTCAAACATGCTGCACAAGAAAGTGGACCACTTACTTTCTGATGGCTGTGCTGTGCCTGTCTGAATCAGTCTATCGAATTATGTCTTGTCCTTCCGAAGTTTGTTGGGACCAAGGCACTGTGATGGAGCGGAGACAAGAAGGCCTGCTGTAGTTTGTATATGGTGCAGTGTTGAACAGTACAAGGGATCCACTTCAACTGAATTTGTGGTCAATACAAATTCTACTATGAGACGCAAGAGAGGAGGCAATACTGTGACAAAATCCACAATTGGATCACTGTACTGAATCTGCTGGGCAGCTGATCTTATTCAGGTTGTTTAGAACAGGAGGCAACTATGCTACACATCAAGTATGAGGTCAAAGGACAGAAAAACCAGGCCTATAATTGGGTGGGTGACATCAGCAATGATGAAACACAACATGAACGCTCTCTGCAAGCCAAGGCTCAGGTTCATGACACCCACCCATAGGTTGCTATGGCAGAACCATTTGCTGCTACGAGATCGAAGTTGTTGCATAGCTTCCCCTGTGACAAAGGTGCCCATGGAAATAAACATGTCTGAGTTTGTGTCAAATAAAAACTGCAGCTTGGTGCTTTGTCTGTCGCCACTAAGTGCACAGCTGTTGGCCAAGTTACTGTTGCTGGTAGGCTCACTCTCTGCTACAGGTGACTGCCACATGCACTTCCCAACCAGAAGCATTGAAATCTCCATCAATGTGCCATCCCTCCGAATCATCTAAGGCAGAAATATTCCTTCACGTCTGTCATGGATGAGGTTTGGGCAATGCTGGATCCATGAGAAGCAGTATGTTACCTTTTCCTGTAGGCTGCTGTAGTTGGACATCCGCATCTCTGGAATGTAAGCTCCTCTAGCCATGACGTTAAGTTTCCTATACTATCCTTATATAACACACCGCATCTGGTAAACCACCCACAGAGCTGCACCCACTGAAATTCTGTTCACAGTGTCAGCAAGCCTCTTCAACTCGTGTTCATGTTGCTGATGGTGAACAGCAGAGTGTTTCTGGCAAGCATGGCTTCCATGCAGGCTGCAGGAATTCATTAGGTATTATTGAAGCCACCACCAGACAGACATGGCAAAGGTATTAAGACAATCTTCTGTCTCCCAGTTCCTCCTCATACAGCAGCTGCTACAGCCATTGGTTTTGCGTGGGTGATAGCTCCCATACATCTTCTATCAACTGCTCTTAGCAGTCTTTTGCTTTTAGTTTCATGATTACATCCCTCACTTTGAAGGAATCAGGCTGTCTAACAGGCACATGATGTGCGTATATTTTGTTTAATCCTGTGTTATGCTAGTGGTATCGAAATAACTGAACCATAAAGTCAGGCAATCATCTCTGAGGGGTGTGCTCTGAAAGCCACATGATGAAATTCCACATCTGGATGCACAATGCAGCTGCACCTGACTGATTGGCCTTATAACTGCAGGCACAAAGCAGATGAATCTCGCTGTCTTACCACTATGGCGACTGGTCTCACACATAGCACACTGCTTTGTTGCTGGCTTACCTATAGCTATATTTGCTGCGGTATAAAAATGTTACCATGATAGTACTCCTCTGATATCTGGAGCAACTCTTAGTACTTCCTGCACAGAGCAGTGACCTCCAGCTGCTGCAGCTGCTCTTGTTCTGGGAGGAATTCTTGCTGCTGGTACAGCTGTTGCTGCTGCAAACATTAAGACCCTGGGAGTGAATTCAGAATAGCTATTGTGCAGTCATGATCAGTCAGAGGCATGTATATCATTACTGCTGCAACTCTTCAATTATCCCACAGATTCTTCTCAAAATGATCAATTTTATAAGGACACTGATTTTGTAGCTGGAGAAGAAAAGAAGCATTGTTAAAAAAAACTGCCATACTGTATTCACTGATTCAAATATCTTTGTAATCATGATCTTACTAGATATGGCTACTTATTTCACTGTTTCAAGAACAGTTATAAACTACACGTTAGTGGTGCAAACTGGATATCAAAACCATTATTATTTTATACAGAAATCCTAAACTTTTTAATAATTCATGTTATATGCTGTGGTGAGTAAGCATGGCAAATTAATGGTAAAGTAAGTCAGTGCCTCCAATATTTGGAAAAAAAATATTCATTGCCTACTTACAATACACAAAAATCCATCAGCTTGTCAAGTAAGCTATGCATTACAGCCAGCATGAAACATAACCATCTACAGAGACAAAAACGCTGATAAATCAAGTATATAGTAAAAAACCAAAATATAATAACAGTCTCCATATGTACAAAACTGTACTACCATCTCTGTCATAAAAAAAGAGATTTCTACTGTATATATTGTAGCTGATGATTCTGCAGCTGGCGAACTCACAGTGTCTGTTTATGAAGTTTCCATTCTCACACAAGGAACACATGGCAGCATTCAGTTTTATTGTGTTACTTTATAAACAGAGTAGTACTTACTTATGCTATCTGGCCCACTCACGAGTTATACATCAGACTGGACTTCTTACCACAGGTAGTCTGTCATCATACTGGACAAATAGTGCCCTGATACTGGATTATGTGTCACCGACACAAACTGGAGTTGAATGTATACACTGAGTACACTTGAGTATTGCTCATCAGTGTGGGATCCGTACCAGATCGGGTTGACGGAGGAGATAGAGAAGATCCAAAGAAGAGCGGCACGTTTCATCACAGGGTTATTTGGTAACCATGATAGCGCTACAGAGACGTTTAGCAAACTCAAGTGGCAGACTCTGCAAGAGAGGTGCTCTGCATCGCGGTGTAGCTTGCTCGCCAGGTTTCGAGAGGGTGCATTTCTGGATGAGGTATCGAATATATTGCTTCCCCCTACTTATACCTCCAGAGGAGATCATGAATGTAAAATTAGAGAGATTCGAGCGCGCACGGAGGCTTTCAGACAGTCGTTCTTCCCGCGAACCATACGCGACTGGAACAGAAAAGGGAGGTAATGACAGTGGCACGTAAAATGGCCCCCGCCACACACCGTTGGGTGGCTTGCGGAGTATAAATGTAGGTAATTTGTGAACAAATCAATGGGTCTTAATTACTGCCAATTACACTAACACACTGTACTGGCTGAGATGCCACCACAGATAATGTTGCTGCAAACAGACGGAGGTTCAGCTCATTCTGATGCAGATATGCAGCACCATCTGGATGTCACATACACAAACTGATGAATTGCTAGTGGAGAACCTGTTGGTTTTCTTCATAAATTGTGATATGCTAACCCACCACTATATTCAAAACGTTCTCTAACTGGTGTCCCAGTGACCAAACATGATTTCTCAAACATTGGTTCCTTCTCAAAAATTGAGCAGTTAACCCTCTTGCTTAATACACTACATGTTCTACAGGTGCACTTCATAGGTCCATTTTGCACAGTTGCCTGCTAGGTTACATAACTAACTAGGACAGCAAATACAGTTCAAAGAAAGATTGCTGTCACAGCTCTTGAACTTCAATCACCAACTGTGAATTTCCAGACAGTGGTTAGGGGTTGAAAAATTACCAGTCTGCTGTCTCAAACAATATGCTAAGCTTTTTCCAACATGTTTTATACACCCAGTGTACAGTGACCCATATATATATATAGAACACAGGGGTATCTGTCAAATTGTTGTCCACTTATAATAATTTTAGTGATTGACAGTTGTGAGAGAAATTGTCACCTCCATTAACACTCTTTGTGGGATTAAATGCTTCTCTGCTGCCTTACCTCTTCTATGAGCCTTAAAAGATGGTGCTGATACTACACTGCAGACAATCTGACTACACTGTTTTTTCCTTTTCCCAACTCTATCACCAACTTATTTCACCCACTCTTTTCTAGTGTGTTTGTAAAAGTAATCTTCCTCAAAAATGTTCAGTCTGCAATGCAAATGTAAAGTTTTGATAGGAATCATCAAAATGCAAGTATCATTACCAGGAGCAAAAGGTACAAGATCGTGGAAATGACTTTCAATGATTTACCTTCAAGACTTGAAAAGATAAGTTTATTTGAACAGTATCAATAAACTTCAATGCTGATGTTAATCTTTTCCAAATTTATACTTCATTTGACAGATGAAGACTCTTAATAACAAAGACATTATCAAAAATATAAATCTATGAACAATACTAGCATCAGAATTAACCAATCGTGTTCTATCAACTACACAAGTTTTCACACAGGAGCTCAAACCTGCTACCTTATGACAATGGATATTTCACTAAGATTTTCTGTTTTTTTCCCTAGGGATCTATGCTGCAGCACTGTCTTCTCACCACCATTGTGCTCAACTCTAATTACAATAATGAATATGATAACTTACAACAGATACAGGATACCACATAGGGCTGAAGAGAGTGGGACTCCCCTCCTGTCTTTTGCAAGGCCAAGCACATGGGCTGTCTGACCCTGTGTGCAACCAGAGACTGAGCAACAAATTATTTAAAAAATTGTAATATTTAATACGAGGGTGAACTGAATATAAACTGGAAATTTTTTTAAAAGTTTTTTTTTAAGCTTCAGAGAAATTCTTACGTATGAAGTTACAGCAGAGTCCAGGTAATCCAAATGTTCGGTTAATCCAAACATGAAACATTTTAGTCTAAGTATGGAAAACTGTGCGGTAAACCTGCTGTACATACACACTATTTTAATTTACACAGTACAGTGCATATGTATTAGAAAAATTGGCAAGAAAACATTATGTTCAAACAATGCATAACAATGAAAGAAAAGCCGTCAAACTTACTATATTACAGCGGACATTTATCCCTACTTTTTAGATGACAGAAACTCATTGTTTCTTGGCGTAATGAAGACAGCCTGTTATAAGATGCATAGTTACGCCATCATCTTACAAACATCAAATCAGCAGGTGTAGCAGTGGACTGTTGCTCCAAATACTGTAGCGTCACTGTATGGCACCAGCTCTCCTTTGTTGCTTTCAGGCTCATTGTCACTTCCGTCACAGCAGTCAACTTCTACCTGGTCTTGAGTCACAACAGCAACTAAATCAGCACCAGTAAGGTTCTCCACACATGCCCCATCTGCTGCCATCCTCTCATCTACATCTCCTTCACTGGCTTCTTCACATCCAGGGATTGTCTATATCATTTGTGGTATATTTTCCTCTTCATTTTCAACTGGGTTGTCCTGAAATTCAAGAGATGTCCACAATTTTCTCCACGATTTTCTCAGTATATTTTCTGAAATATTCTGCCATTCCTCAGCGGCCCAATAAACAACATCCTTCACATTAGTCTTTTTTATTATGTCCACTAAAAGAATGCTATCATCTTGGATCAGTATTCTTAAAACTGTTTAATGTTTGCAGTACGCCCTGGTCCATCGGCTGTAGAAGTGGTGCAACATTAGGCAGCAAAAACTTCACCACAATTTCTCCATCACATAATTCCTCAGTACTGGGGTGAGATGGTGTGTTATCAATCAAAAGGATTGCACAGGGAGACAAATGATTTTCCTTAGAAAACCATTGAACAGAGGGAACAAACTGGACGTGAAACCATTCTTTGAACAGCTTACCACCCATCCATCCTCGCTTTTTACTGGATGCGATAATATATGGGCAGGGACTTCATGTTGCAGTTTTTAAAAGCTCTGGGCCTATCAGATTTGCTAATTGGCATTAAAGGCAGCTTGTGATTACCAACAGCATTGCTGCACACTAATAAAGTCCACGATCTCTGCACATTTTAAAACCAGGATCATGGGTCTTCTGCTTTTGACACCAGGCTTTTTGTTGGCAATGCCCTAAAATTAAGGCCAATCTCGTCCGCATTATAAATTCGTTAGGAAGAATACTTTCCTCTCTTATCATTTTTTCAAACTCACCCAAGTATTCCTTCACTGCATCACAGTCAGAAGAAAGCTTCTCTCCAGTAATTGTTAGCTGATGGATTCCATCACGTATTTGAATCTGTCCAACCAGCCCGCACTCCCACTAAAAGACTCATCACCATTCATTAACTTGTTCAGGTAAATAGCCCTCTCCTGAACCAGTGCTCCAGTCAAAGGAATTCCCCTTTCTCTTTCCTGCTTAAGCAAAGGAAAAGAGCTCCATCCACTTTATCATACTGGGACTGTTTCAAAGTCTGCCGAATTTTGATTGGTTTTCCCGAAGACATTGCTCAGGACTGCTCAAGCTTCACTCAGTTCTTCTTCCAACCACAAATGGTTGCTTTACCAACACCCAGTTCCGTTGTCACTTTAGATACATTTTCACCATTGTCTATTCACTTCAAAGCATTCAGTTTTTCTTTGAGAGTTAAAGTTGTATGTTCCCGTTTATGACTAAACTACGTACACCACTACACCTGAACGAATACAATACAACTGTTACACGTGCCAGCGATCAATAACTAACACAACCAAGTGCTTTGTGAGCCAGCTGGCAGTGCAATGATCAGACACTACAAAGATCTCCACAATGCACAACAAGGGCAGGGAGTGAGAGTGAGCTATTGTTCCCAGACTTGTTCCCATTTGTTACCATGGTGTACCTACTTATCTGCTTGGTTTACTTCATTCTAGAAACTCATCACCGTAATTCCGTGTAATGTGAACAAATCGGTAATCCGAACAAGGTCCGGTCCCAATTAGTTAGGATTAACAGGACTCTACTGTATTTTTCTATGTAGTCTTTTGAACAGGAAACACATTTACCCAAGTGACAGGCAGTTTCTTAAACCCATTTTTGTAAAATGAATGTGGCAGTGACAGCATCCAGTTGTGCACGAACACTCCAACAGTGTGCCATCTTTGTCCAATCTGTGTCCTCCGACTGCTTCCGTTAGAGGCCCAAACAAATGAAGATCATATGGCGATAAGTCTAGACTGTACAGAGGAAGTTCCAGTATGATCCAGAACAGTTCTTCAATATTTTGTTGAGTGCGGGCAGCTCTGTAGGGCCGAGTGCTGTCACAAAGCATGACCACATATCAGACCGGAAATGCATGTATTTTCTGACAATATGCACACTTTGGTCCAAAAGTTGGCAGAAGTATGCAGCCTCACAGTAGGACATTCATGGAGAATGATGAGAAGAACTCCTTTAAAATCTGAGTAACTGTTACAAGGACCTTTCCCACAGTTAGACCATTTTTGACTCTGATGGGTGCAGATTAACCCTTTTTGTGCCATTCCATGCATTCCATCGCAGGACACAATATGGTGCAAAAACTTTTCTCTGTCAGTTAGTTAGCATATCAGTAGTCGTTTGCACACCTCGAGACAATGAAATCTGTGCTGTGCAGTGAGAAGACAGGGCACCCATCTTGCAGACATCTCGCAAAATTCAAGGCTGTCAGTACTGGTGGCCTAGGCACTACTATAGCTCATTTCAACCTCTGTAGCAATTTCAGCAACTGTTATTCAGCAACCATCTTCAATAAGCTAGCTAACAATGTGAATACTCTCCTCAGTCTTGCTGGTCCTCCATCAAAGTAGGTGAGCTGCCTTCTCAGCTGTCTCTCATCCATGTAAAACCCAGTTTGTGCCATGAGTACACTCGAGTTTTCTTCTATGCACTGTCCCAGAACTGTGACACAAGTCTTTTAAAAATTTTGAATACTTTTATGCCATCTGTTGTGCGAACCTGAATTAAAATGCACTGTACAACAGCCAACAATACCTCTTGCTCTGTCATTGTGATTCATTTTTAAAAAAACTTGCTACAATAATGTTCTACCTGTGAAGAACAATCGCTGGAAACACAAGAAACAATGAGCAGAGATCGCGCCACTATCTGTTTATAAAAATATGCGTACAACAAAAATTCCATTTTATATTTGACTCATCCTTGTATAATGCAAATTGTAGCTTTAATTATATGTTTGTTTGCATGGCCATCTTCCACAGCTGCTGTTAAAATCAATTATTATTGGTATCTCCATTAATTAATGAGAATTTTGCACCAGATGCATTTTGCTTTTATTTATAAAGCATCTTCTGTGATCATTTTGCAAATTTGAAAACATATTGCCATTTTTTCTGTTTTCTGTCATTCCTTAACTGCTTGAAGATCCTTGGAGGTATGTTCCAGCCATGCAACTAATTGAAGGCAGTTTGTTTATTGCCATACATGTTATGATTCTTTTATTTGTGAAGCATCCTCAGTGTTGATTTGCAGCACTGTTAGCCCAAGTGTTTGATTCTGCAGGTGAGTTTATTAGTCTCCACAGTCCGCATATTTCAATTGACCAATTTCTGGTGTTCTTTCATCCACTTTTGATTCAGCACATCGCACACATCACTTTCACAACACAGTGACAGTTAGCAACACTACACACCGAAAACACAAACATGTTGAACACAAAATGTAAAGTGCAATTGATATATGCGGTGCATTGAATCAAATGTGGATGAAAGAACACCAGAAATAGACCAACTGGAGCATGGAGACTAATGAAGACACCTGCGGGATCACACACATGGGCTAACAGTGCTGGAAATCACCACTTAAGATGCTTCACAAATAAAAGAAGCAAAATGTGTATGGCAATAAACAAACTGCCTACAATTAGTTGCATAGACAGAACATACCTCCAAGAATGAAGGCATATGTTTGGATACTTTTGGTGGTTTTTAATTAAAAACCGTATTTCTTTATAAAGTTGGCATGCAATTTACTTACGGTGTTCCTGCCTCTTGTTCACATATTCTGCAAACCACAGCTTCTCCCCACTTTGTTAGCGGAGGTTGATGTCTAAAGAAACTTTGTTACACACATACGAGGTGGAATCCAAAATTTTCGGGACTGGTGCTGCCATCTGGAAAGTAGGAGTAGTAGATCTTTGCACTGCTCGGTGGCGAGAGCTGCATGTCTGATGAGTTAGTGTGCCGAGTGGCATTCAGCTGGGAGGACACGTTGCGTGTTCATAGCGATTTCCGTAATACTCTGTGTTTGGTGTGTGGTGATTTTACGATGGATCTGCGAACAGAATAGTGTGTGTGTGAGTATCAAATTCTGAGCGAATCTCGGAAAAAGTGTTACGGAGACCCTAGCAATGATTCGACAAGTGTTTGGGGGTCAGAGCATAAGCCGTACGCGTGTTTTTGAGTGGCATGTCGGTTCAGGGCCGGCCATACAAATGTCGACGATGAAGCTCACACTGGAAGGCCCGTTAGCCACAAACACCAGACATTGTCGCCAAACTTCAACAATTGGTTTGTGCGGATCGACATCAAACCATTCAAGACCTTGCAGATGAAGTGTGTATTGGTTATGGGACATCTCAACGAATGTTGACTGATGAATTGGGCAGACGTCATGTTGCTGTAAAATTTGTGCAAAGGACCTTGACTGCTGATCAGAAGGCACAGTGTGTTGAATTGTGCATGGATCTTTGTCAGACCGCAACTGATGATCCAACGGTGATAACCTGCGACGAGAGCTGGATTTACGGTTATGACCCAGAGACAAAGCAACAATCATCCTAGGGGAAGAGCTCTCCAAGACACAAAAAAGCGAGACAGGTGAAGAGCATGATCATCATTTCCTCTGATACCAAGGGAATTGTGCCCAAAGAATTCATCCCACCCAACCAAACAGTGAATTCTGTGTACTACGGTGACATTTTGCGTTGGCTCCGTGAAAATGTGCGGTGACAATGGCCCAAACTTCGGCGTCATGACAACATGCCCTGTCACACGTCCTTGCTCACCAGGACCTTTTTGGCAAGAAACAACATGGCGCTTGTACCCCACCCACCGTACTCGCCAGGTCTGGCACCTTACGACTTCGCGCTATTCCCAAAACTGAAACTCAAGTTGAAAGGCCATCGGTTTGATACTCTAGAGAGGATTCAAGAAGCATCGCTGGCGATGATAAATACCCTCAAAGAAGAGGACTTCCAGAAAACATTTTACCAGTGGCAGAAGCACTGGGATCGGTGTTTATGTGCGGATGGGAACAGTTCAAGAGTGATGATGACCATTAGTCAGAAGGTAAGGTTTTCAACAGATAACAGAACCATCCCAAAAATTTTGGATAGCACCTCATACATTTGGCAAAAAGGCAAAAACGAAGTTTCTTTCGATGTCAACCTCCACTAAAACAGAAGGAAGAAGAAGTGGTTTGCAGAATATATGAACAGGAGGCAGAAACACCGTAAGTAAACTACATGCCAACTTTATAAAGAAATATTGTTTTTAATGCAAAACAAACAAAGATGTAAAAACCTATGTATCCATACCTTCAGAAAAGCACAGAACATGTTTTTTAGATAAAAGTGAAATGTGTCTAGTGTAAAATTCCCTTTAATTAATAATAGTAACTTAAGATGGAGAAATCAGTAATAATTGATAGTAGCTTTGGTTGTTCAGATATATATCAAAGTACCAAATCCTGAGTTTTGCAGTAGTTAATATAGTTTCCATAAAAATTGATGTTTTTCACAATTTTTAAAGGCATTGGTTATTAAAAATAGAAATTTAAACTTCTGATAGCAATTATATCATATCATAAAATCAGCACACTGGAGTTCTTAGTGCACTACTTCTATTATTTTTTGAGTTTTTCATGGAAGTGTAAATTTTGGTCCAAAAAAAACCAGAAGTATTATACATTACCTGCACCTAAGAAAGAAGATAGGAAGTAGATATCCAAGCACTGTAGTCTTATTATGAATTAATAAAGTTGTACCAGTTTTCAGGATACTCAGCCACATGAAATTATTTACTATTATTTCTGTAATACAGTTTGGGACAGACGTGAGGAACTCAAGTTCGGAGGATAAGGTCAATGAATAGCTCCATTAAAAAATTTGTAGAGATCGTTATTTACATAGGGAATCAACATTTTGAAAATATGATCTATAAAAAGTTATCTAATACAGAAAAAATTGTAATCAAACAGAATTCCAACTGGAAAAGATATCCAAGATTTGGTGTTGCACACAGGTGCTTTCTGGGCACACATTTAGGTGTTCCAGCAGTAAGGAATCAAATTTTCCTATCGTCATCCACACTGACTGACAAAAACAGCACAGTTACGGGTGGGATCAAACTACTGGAGTTGCTTGGTGTGATCACTTTATAATGCTGCAGGTACATAACCATATTTTTTGTTACAGCCAGTGAGCACAAGCCTTGGATGGCTCTACACAGGGACAATTTACGCATTCATAAGACTATGTTAGTATTCCATTTTCATTTCACATATTTGAACTTTTGTGTAAGTTTTACGAAACTCTGAAGAGGTTAAATGTTGTTACTCACTCATTCTTTCAGGTATTCGCAAGTTTTTGTGTACCATCTGCATTCAAAATCCCAGTGGCAAACGTAGCATTAGACTTTCCATTTTACAGGCGAGCAAAGCTACCACTCACTAAATCAGCCAATATGCAATTATTATTAAAGGACCTAAAGTAGAATTTTTAATATGAACCTTTCCAGGTGCTGAGGAAAGATTAACAGTTGTGTGAAGTTTTACTGTTACTGTACGTTCATCAAATACGAAGGCTTCTTCATGGAACTGGTTAAATGGCTTTCACTAAAAAATTACATTATTGTCACATGTCATTAGATAAAAGTTTTTCAGCTGGTCAGAGCTGAGATCTCAGCAAGTGGAGTGAAGACTACAGGTAAATCTTTATGACTATTTTCAAGTTACCTATCTGAGTACGATAAAGACTAGTGTTTGCTGTTTGGACAGGCGCTGAAGTGGCATATAGTTATCTACATATGAGAGTTACAGGACACAAATACCATCTTGATGCATCACATGATATTGCCACATTTTCACTGAAAGTGCACAGTAATTGTAAAACTGACTTTTTTCCACATCACAGAGGATAGCAAGAGTCTTAAAATAACTAATCTGAGCTTACCCTTCATTGTTAACTGCATGTGAGTGCTCGCCTACTGTTTAGGAGAATCCTAAAATTCCCCATCAAACAGCTCATTTCAAGAAATCTGCAAGTGTGATCATCACAAAAATAACTGAGCCTTTTGTTTTAGTCCCCCACTTAGCTCTAAGTCAGAGGTCTATAAATGATGCTGGTGATTGTGAATTGTGCTTTTATACTGTGAGGATGCAAAGTGTCTGCACCATTTCAGCCAGCTGCAGTTTTCATGATCTGGCTGCTATTTGCCCACAACTTGCAGCCATTTGCTGGCTCCATATCTTGGACAAGACACTCTGGCACGCACTATACATCCTCCCCAACCAAATTGCTATTTCACCACAGGACCCCACTACCTGTCTTAACATTAGAAGTCACAATAATTAGCAATTCTTCCACCTATGTAAGACCACGCATTGCAAGAAGAGAAGGCACTAATTTAGCATGTGAATGGATTAAATGGACTGAAACTTGTCTGATGGTAGTCTAAGGAGTGGACACACAATAACTATGGCTAAAACTAACTACACTCTTTTGCACTAGCAATATCTGTCATGAAACTCACTATTAAAATCCGCAAACAAGTACTAATAAATGTACAACAGAAAAAAGAAACATTAATGTCAGTATCTGCACAGCAACTTCTGCTCACTGCTAAAGAGCACAGTACATCACAGATGCTAAACTGTCCTGATACCTGGTGAATGCTATTTTATAGACTTCCACTTCATCTTACTGCTACATATTCTCTTAATTACTTTAAATGATTATGCGGCTTTCTGGTAAAACATTATGCAGACAACAATGGTGGGTGAGGTATAACTCTTCATTCTCCATAACATTTTTTACAATACCCAAATGTGACATTTAAAAAGCACAATGTGTACAATTGAACAAGAGTTTTGTTGAATAGCCACAAGCTTTTCAACAGCTGAATTCAAAGATCCCAATAATTAATCACAGGATTTCTTTTATTTTGTTGATTGTCAAATGAAGATGCTTTCAGAATATAAAGAGGTATAAAATAGAAAAATAACACTGGGCAACAACCAAAAAAACGTCATGGGTTTCTCAGCTGATTTAGACTAATTTTGGTGTTCTGAGTCCGAATATCACATTGATTTTGCTCTATCAGGTCAACTTTTTGAGATACAGCCATAGGCCTACATGACCATTTTTCCCTGAAATGTAAGCCTTTTTATAGGCTTCAATATGCTAATATTAGGGGTTTTAAGGGGATTATTCAGGACATATGAAAACAAAAGAAGCCTTTAAGATTGTAACAGTTAATCATTCCAATAGATGCCTTTTTTTCTTACTATAGTATAAAATTTATTCTAATTTTTATTGTCTGACAGTCAACTGCATATTTCTATTACTATTTCAGATTGATATGGCTTCTGCGCGACGTTCATGCATGAATAATCCAGACGTTTTCTGCTACATCTGCGGAGAATACACGCTTTCAGTGGACAGGAAGAACATCACGGGATTTGTGAAGAACGGCCACCAGGCTTACTTTCAAGTCAAGCTGGGTGACCAAGATAAGCCCTGGGCACCGCACACGGTCTGCAAGAAGTGCGTGCAATACCTCCGGCGGTGGACGAATGGCACGAAAACTTCACTGAAGTTTGGGATTCCGATGATTTGGAGGCAGCCCTTGGACCATGCATCGGATTGTTACTTCTGCGCCATCAATACTACTGGCATCAACCGGAAGAATCGGCACAGCCTCCAGTACTCCGACCTTCCATCTGCCCGCCGTCCAGTTGCTCACTGCGAAGAAATTCCTGTACCAGCGTTCACAGAGCTTCCTAACATCGACGACGAGGCCACCACTGCAGATGAGGGAGGATATATAGCAGACGAGGAGTATGAAGCACAAGATGGTCGGCAGCTCTTTTCACAATGTGAGCTTAATGATCTTGTTCGGGATCTCAGCTTGTCGAAGACTTCATCCGAGCTGATGGCCTCCAGACTCAAAGAGAAAAATCTACTTGGCGAGGACGCGCGTATCACTTTCTTTCGTAGAAGGCATGAGGACTACATGGGCTACTTCTGCCAGGAGGAAGACCTAGTGTACTGCCGAGATGTCGCAGTCTTCTTGTTAAACTCGGGGCTCCTACATACGATCCGAGAGATTGGCGACTCTTTATTGACAGCAGCAAGCGCTCTTTGAAGTGTGTGCTCCTCCACAACAGGAACGAGTTCGTCTCAATCCCTCTTGCTCACTCCACAACTCTCGTAGAGAAATATGAAGCAGTGAAGTACGTGCTCGACAAAATCCAATATGAGCAGCACCAATGGATCATCTGCGTCGACTTCAAGATGGTGAACTTTCTACTTGGTCAGCAGTCCGGGTTCACGAAATACCCATGCTTTATATGTATGTGGGACAGTCGAGACAGAGCCCAGCACTATGTAAAGAAAGTGTGGCCGCCACGAGAGCAGTTAGTACCTGGTGCGAGAAACATCATAAACGAACCTCTTGTTGACCGGGAGAAGATATTGATCCCACCGCTACACATGAAGCTTGGGTTAATGAAACAGTTCACGCGTGCTCTGGACAAGGATGGGAGGTGCTTCCACTACCTGTGCCGAGCCTTTCCGCGACTGACCATTGAGAAGCTGAAGGCCGGCATTTTCGATGGGCCACAGATACGGCAGCTCATAAAGGACACAGAGTTCGAAAACTCCATGAACACGTTAGAGTGCGCCGCGTGGAAATCGTTTGTGCAGGTGGTGAACAACTTCCTGGGGAACACGAAGGCAGTAAACCACGCCAGACTCATCAGCAGCATGATAGAGGCCTTTCAAAAGCTCGGGTGTTTGATGAGTATAAAGATGCACTTCCTGTACTCACACATGGAGAAGTTTCCTGAAAACCTTGGGGCGATGAGCGACGAGCAGGGAGAAAGGTTCCATCAGGACATGCGCCAAATGGAGGATAGGTACCAGGGGAGGTGGGACGCAGTCATGATGGCGGACTACTGCTGGATGCTGAAGAGAGGCAACCCAGCAGCTGCTCACAAACGGGAATCGAAGAAACGCCGATTCATGCTGTGAACTCTGAACTTTTGTGTCACGTAACGCTCATTGTTATACTAATATTATGATAAATATGCTTATTTAATTTGATGGAGTAAATAAAAACTTAATGAATTTGCATACGTTGACTTTTATTTCTTGAGGAAAACGGAAAAAATCTTCCGGGGTTTCTCAGCAGATGATACAAAGAAATTTGTTTTTTTACGAAAAATCGATTTTTAAAAATTTCTGTAGCAAAAAATCCTGACCTGATAGAACAAAACCAAGGTCTTTTTCGGACTCAGGGCATCAAAATTAGTCTAATTCAGCGGGAAAACCCTAGACTTTTTTAAAAAAATCTTTTTTTGTTGCCCAGTGTAATCACCTTCTCTGTATGCTACTTATTTGCAATGAACTGTTAACATTAGTTAAAAGATATTGGTTTATCTCTGTTAGAAATCAGACACAACACATTCCAGTGACAACAATTAAAAATCAAAATACACAGAAAATAATTTTCTTCTCCACACAATACTTTTGTACACTGCACACTTATTCATAAAAACGCATGTATCATTTGCACATTTCATGACTTCATAGAAAAAGTTATAGTATCTACTTCCAGTTTCCATACATCTGTTTGCTACAATACAGGTATATGTCTCTTACTAACTGATATTATCCAAATAACACATTTACCAAAGATCATATATTACACACAGGGATGAGTCTTTTTAATTTTCCTGACAAGAAATACAGCACCATTTCCTTCTTTAACACGAATCTGCACTAGTAGTCACCAACTTTTTCAAGTATGTTGTGTCTGCAGGGAACTCCAAACAAATCTACAAGTAAAGTTTGCAACACATATCATCTCCCTCTTCTTTTCAAAATTCGGTATATATCTGCAACTTGTCAAGATTTTCTCATTACAAATATATGAAATTCATCTCACATCAATCTTACTTTGACCCAGGCACACTGATATATTCAATATCTAGAAAGAATTTCTAAGTTCTTCATCATTTAGTAAAAAATTCGGGTTCTTACCACTAAATGAAGTTGCAAAGTTTTCTCAGCACACAGTAATACGTATCAAAAGCAGAGACGCAATCTCAGTCCCTCTCCGTTTACACCAAAAAATTAGATTCTGTATTCACGGAGCGAAACTGAGTATCTGGTCTCTGTAGCTGAAATTTGTGCACAAATCAATTTTGGAACTGGAGCCCGCAATGCACATGACCTGAAGACAAGAGAAAAGGTCAAACATTTACCTAAGTATTTTTTATTTATTAATAGATTACTTAAATATGATTCAAATAAGGAACTCAAGTGTTATGCTAAAAAAAGATCATACAGTACATCATCTGCCATTTTAGTTTTTTTATTAATTGCACAGAATCACTGTAACAGCCAAATTATCTTGAAAAAATGAATAATTGCACATACTATATGTATATTCATATGTCTGTATAAGGTGTTAGTTCCAAATTATCAACAGAGAATGATGAATGCTATCACCATATCTTGCAGATTTTTTTGGTCCTTTGGGAGTATTGTAGCTATCTCCTGAATTCATGTATCTAACAAATAAATTTGAGGATTTATAAAAAACAAGGATGAGAAATTTTTATGTAAAGCAAATAGGAAAATACAGCTACTGTGCTGTGGCATATTACTTCTTGTTCAATAATCACATAACTGTATTCTTCACAATAGATTCAAAACACAGCTTTATGTTTCTTGAGGAAGATACCCATGTTTAAAAACATCTGGCTAGTTCCTCCTATAATGTTTGCGAAAATAAGATAAAATAAATTCTCAGTTAATCTCGCTACTGGAAGCCAATTACAAAAAGTAAAGAGCATGATTGGTGCATATAGTAAATATTTGCAAAGTGGTAGAATAAGTGATTCCTATTATTTTTTTCTCATTATACAGCTACAATGCTGACGATTTCACCAATAACAACTGAAAATACACCGACAGAAAAAAAATCACAACACCAAGAAGGAGTTGTACAACATAAATGGAAGTTGGTAGGCATGTTTCCACATCTGGAAGATGACATCTATTCAGATTTGAGCCAGTCACATAAGAATGGCACTAGTAGTGCTACAATGAAGCTGCAAATCAGATTTGCTTTTAATACATGCTGTAATTGTCGTGAGTGTTAGTTTCCTATGGGATTGGATGTGATGAGTTGATGTTAGTCAAGAATGCCTTTAAGGCAATGAAGACGACATGAGACAACGTGTAACAGGGTTACGAGAAGCTGGACATTCCTTCTGTGATTCTGCAGAAAGATCTGGCAGAAACATAGCCTCTGTACATGATTGCTGGCAGCGGTGACCACGAGAATGTACATCCCCACAAGAAAACCAGCTCCTGACGGACACTTGGCACTACCGAGAGGATCACCAAGTGTTTGGCATGGGGCTCTAGTGCATCGTAGTGCAACTGCAGCAGCAATTTGGCCAGCAGTTGCCATCATAATGACACAACGAACTATTACAAACAGGTTACTTCAAGGACAACTTTGAGCTAGATGCCCTTTAGGGCGCATTCCACTGATCCCAAACGACCACTATTTGCGATTTCAGTTGTGTCAAGCGAGAGCTAATTAAAGGACAGGGTGGACGTTTGTTGCATTTTCTGATGACAGTTTTTTCTGACTTGGTGCCTGCAACCAACCTGTCTGTGTGCTAGACACACTAGACCTCCACTTAGAGTTATGGTCTAGGGTACAATTTTGTATGACAGCAGCAGCACTCCTATGGTCATCCCACACACCCTGACTGCAAATCTATAAGTCAATCTAGTGATTCAATCTGTTGTGCTGTCATTCATGAACAGCATTCCAGGAGATGTTTTTACAACTGGATAACGCTCACCCACATACCACTGTTGTAATCCAACATGCTCTACAGAGTGTCAACATGTTGCCTTGACCTGCTTGATCACCAGATCTGTCTCCAATCAAGCACATATGGGACATCACTGGATGATAACTCCAGTGTCATCCACAACCTGCATTAACGGTCCCTTAATTGACCAATCAAGTGCAACAGGCATGGAACTCCAGCCCACAAACTGGCGTCCAGCATTTGCACATCACAATGCATACATGTTTGCATATTTGCCTTCACCATTCTGGTAGTTAAACTGGTTATTAATACACCAGCATTTGCAAAGGCTTATCTCGTGCTTACGATACTATGCGATTTTGCAATGTTAATCGTTTAAGTATGTCACCTAGACAAATGTATTCCCGAAATTTCATTACTCTACATTAATTATTTTTTGGTGTTGCGATTTTTTTCTGTCAGTGTATAAGTCCTTGTTTAAAATAATTGCTAATCTAAGAGTCACATACAGCCAATGACTCTTGTTACTTACAGTCACAGTCATCATAAGGCATAGTCTTGCTCAGAAAATATTGAAAAACATGGAAGAATGTGGACATTTCATTTTAATCCTTACCTTCAATGGTTCTTCTTGATACACAGCTGAATATACAGTTGTTGAAGATGAAGGTATCTGTGCCAAGATATCACCACTTAAATTCATCTGGTAAAAATAAGGACTTGCACCACCTGCCATCACTCCATCGTCATAAAACATTGCCACATGGATCCCATAATCTTCTAATTTGAATGTCGTCGTTACTTCCATAGATCTCAAATGCCAAACTCCTAAGCGTGGGCCACCTCCACACAACTAGAAAAATAGTTTGGACAATACTAAACAAAATTTATGTAATCTGATTCCAGTTTTTTTTTTTTTTTTTTAAATATGAAGAAACACTCAAACCAAGATACACACAATACAGGGTGTCCCAAAAAGAATGACCCGATTTTAAGTTATTATATTGAGACAAATGTCGCTAGGTAACTGAAACAGCACTAGATGTAATCAGCATGATCTAGAGTTTCAGGAAAAATCCGCTAGATGTTGCTACGAGCACTGACTGTATCCAATCTCGCTCAATATGGTGTCCGCGCAACAGAAGGCGCATTGTGTTATTGAATTTAGTCTTACTCAATCAATTATCGCATTTCAGCGGCGTTTCATATTCGATGTTCCTCCCTTACATTGTGACATTGATGAAGTAAAAACCAGAATATCAGCTGCTACAGCTTCAGTGACAGAAGACACCTTACGCTCAGTTTGGGATGAATTCGGCTATCGGCTATATGTTGTCCGTGAAGCCAATGGTTGACATACTGAACATTTATGATGTATTTTTATAAACTTCTGTCTTTTCTGAGTAATTTAGTATGCAATTTGTAGGTGTTAAGCCCTTCTTCCGAATAAATAATTCTATTAAAATTGGGTCATTCTTTTTGGGACATCCTGTATTATTTAATAGTTCACTATAAGTACATGTGCTGGAAGAAGCTCAAATAAGATTTGGCTGCAGGTCATAAAGAGCTATGAACATTTTACAAGTTTCAGAATAGTTACGAACATACAACTTTGATCAAGATGATATCATATAGTGGAACATCAAACAACACACCACAGTATAGCCTACTTTTGGCAAGACTCTAAGTTACAATAATAGTTTACTTGTATCTCTTGATTTAATTACTTGCATATCATGAAGGAAAGCAACTACTTCCCCTATTTTGATGAAAGGCATGTGTTCTGAACACTACGTGCAATAGATCTGCAGCAGACATCAAGTTGTAAAATTAATGCAATCAACTAATTATCTACTGGAAAATCCACACTGAAATAATGACAATACTATAGTTGCTACTCACCAATAATAGATGACACATACACACACTCTCAAGCAAATGCAACTCACACACATGCACACATGACCACAGTTTCTGGCATTGCATTTGCATGAGTATGTGTATATATGTTGTCTATTCTGACAAAGGCTTGTTTGGCTGAATGCTTTGTTTAACAGACTTTTTGTTGTGCCTTTCTGCAACTCAGCGTCTCCACTATATAGTGAGTAGCAAAAATCCTTTCCATAATATTGTCATTAAATTATCTATTGCTATTTTTTCAATTATTTGCATGAAAGTGTTGGTTGATAATTATGTAACTTTGTACAGTTCTGCCCTTATTTGTCCTCAGAGGCAAACTGCAAAAGGAGCAACTATGATTCATGTTACAGCAGTAGCAAGGAAATGGAAATCATTCATAACAAATTTCTGGAATTTGATTGCAACATTACAGTCACAATCAAATGTATCTTTCAGCAACACCTGAGTGGAATCACAACCGTGGACACTCCTCCATCCTACTCCGATTTGCCAATAAATTCAACTTCTAAGCACTTATTAATTCTGTCTTTTATTAATCCTGAAAATACACAGAGAGATTTCCTCATGTGAATGTGTAAACAGTTATGTAAAGACTAGGAAATTAATAATGATAAAGAGTTCTTTTCATGCCATGCCTAACTTATCTACGTACCACATAGTCTGTATGAGGGTCATGGTTGTCTGATAGCTCATAAACCAGGCAAATGGCATCACAGAGACAAATGCAAAAATGTGGATAAGAAGTTATCAAAAGAAACTTCAAAGAGGTCATCATAGTTGGCACAAATATCAGAATATCTAAAATAACTACTAAGGACTAAGACCTAGATATTTTTAAGGCCAGAATCAAGAATCCACTCAAGTCTGCCACAGATGAGGTCAGAAACAACAATTTATCAGTTTATGTGGTTACTGAGCACTACCATGTTCATGTAGCTGGTTTCCACTACAGCAAACCTGCATAAAAACAAGTCATTAAATCTTGTCACTGGAAATCATGCACAGTGCTACTGATGATTCGAAACTGAGAGTTGTGTCAAGAAAGAGTTGTGTTAAGAACTTTCAGCATATTTCTAGTTTCCACATCTCCTCCACACCTTGAAGACTCAACAGTCAGTCAGATAATATGGGATGGTGGATTTTGTACTTAAAATAAAAGAAGCAAACCTTTTTTAACTCTCTATTCATTTAATTATTTCCAAAAAGAAAACATTGCTTACTAGATGCTCATCTTTACTTTATAACAACAAATCTCATCTTCAAATAATGAAGGCAACAACTGGAAAGTCCCTCTATCCAATAAATATAGTGCAAGCTTATTAAATAACAAAACAGGCATACACAAAAAAAATCCAACTGTCAACCACTTTTATGAATTATTAATTGTAAAATCTTGCCATTTTTGAGGGCTTATGAGTAAAATGTCCAACCATTTCAAATTGCATTTAAAATTTTTTTAAATGTTTGTGTACAACACATAAGAGCCTTCATCTAACAAACATATTTCAACCTTTAAAAGTCATTTTCTTACAAAAATCTACAAATATGGAATAATATTAAGATAAACTCTAAGTATCTTTTTTCCCAAATACTACAGGAAAGGGCAATTTGGAAAATGAGAAATTCTGATAGCTCATTGTTACTTTGCCTCTTCCTACAAAAGAAACTCAGATGTGAAAAGTTTTTTGTTATTTGAATAATGCAATTGGAAATACCTGCTGCTGTAGCTACAGATATTTTTCTTAAAACAGGTACGGATATGTTTCATGAGAACATGTCACAGCCACAGCAGTGCGCTAGAATAAGAATAAATAAACCAATCTGATAATGTAATAAAAATATTATGATGAACTTACTTTTAACCTTTTTCCTGTTTTCAAATTGCCCTTCAGTAACCATATGTTGTTGCTACTGTTGTTTCTGAATGAAGAGAAAAATGAAAATAATAATGCTTATATCCTACATATTTAGCAAATCTTACAAGAGTCAGTAGCTTTTCAAGCTTTTTGTAACAGCTCTTTGCTCTAATCATAGAGAAGGTAGATGAATGACAGCTATAGCGGAGTCTCAAATCACTTGTCTTATAGGAACAAAGAATGTGTGTTGTGGAGAGTTCACATGAGAGCAATTCAAAACAGAAAATCAATAGGTTGGATAACTTTTTAAGGGAGCATCTTGAATGTAGATCAGGTCGTTGGAAAGCATTTATTTCAGTCTACAAGACAGGAAACAAGAATTTGGAGTCATAGACCACGAGTATTTAACTGATCCTGACCAAACAATCCTCCCTCCAGACAAAGTCTCCATCACTGTTGTAGTGGACAGCAGAATAGCTTCACTACTGCTCTAAAAGATCCAACTACATGCCCTCTGCTGCAGTGGCCCCTTCCTGTTAGTCCTGCGTGACTTCCAGTCCCTCTTCTTAATAATGGACATATTGTGAACAGAAGTATGTGACCTCATAACTATTCATTTAATAATAATAATAATAATAATAATAATTTATTATGTCGACGTCATCTATTGACTACAAATATTCACATTACCAATTTAAGTATGTTATTCCACCAACAGATGTGATAATCAACCCACAAATAGTTTCACCATGATGTACAAACAATAGTTATATACGTACAGAACATTGTGAATATAGTATAAAACATTATCAATAATACATGCCCCATGGTTGTCAAGCCAGCAGTATTTTATAGTTCACAATGCCTAAGCTGAATAAAAAAGGAGAAATGGTAGAACTAGAGAAGAATAAAAAGAGAAAATTTAACAAAGATCCTCAGACTGCAATAAAGAAACGATGGTACATGCAAGATGAGGAAAATTGAAGATCTGTATAAACTACATAACCAAACTATATGTGACCACGAAATGGGCTGAGGAAATAAGAAGGCACATGGAAGAAGTTGAGATTAGCCAGAATGGCTGTATGTATGAGGCTAATTAATGTTAGATTTAGTTTTATAAAATATGTTACTTTTACTCTTTTAAGCTTTAAGATACACAAATACTTTTTTACCAAGCAAATCTTGTCTGATTATGGCTTGAGTAAGCCAACACCTATTTGTGGTATTAAAAAAAAGACAATCAGGACTCTCTCCCAATAAAATACACTATTACAATGAATTGCTGTATGTACAGCTTGCAGTATTTCATAGAGTTTAACCACTTCAAACTATGTAAAACCCAGTATGGAATATGACAATATTATGAAAAGAATAGTTGCTCAATCGCAGATAGGCACAACAAAAAGACTGTCGGAAAGTAAGCTTTTGGCCAACAAGGCCTTCATCGGAAAACAAAAACACACACACACACACACACACACACACACACACACACACACACACACACACGTGCGCGCGCGCGCACGCACGCACGCACAAACGCAAATGACACGCACATGATGTAATGCAACACTTTTTTTTCCAAAGCAGGTTGGTTTTATTCGAGATACAAAGACACCATATCATTCCCCACTCTTTAGGCTACAAAATCCTAGTTTTTCAACATAATCTCCATTCAATGCAAAGGCCTTATGCCACCCAACTTGGTGGGGGGGGGGGGGGGGGGGCTGTACATTCACATGGTACCGCTCTATTGGTTGACATCATCAGTGTCAACATCTTGCTGCATCAATAAACTCCCCATCATCCATACTGTTTGTTGCAGAGTGCATCCTTCATTGGGCCCCACGGATGTAAGTCGAAAGGTTCAAGGTCTCGACTGTAGGGTGGATAAGGAAGAACAGTCCAACAAAGTTTTGTGAGCTCTTCTCAGATGCGCAGACTTGTATGAGGCCTTGCACTGTCATAGAGAAGGAGAAGTTTGTTTGAATTTTTGTGGTGATGAACACGCTGAAGCAATTTCTTCAGTTCCCTGAGGGTAGCACAATACACTTCAGAGTTGATTGTTGCACCATGAGGGAGGATATCAAACACAATAGCCCCTTCAGAGTTCCAGAAGACTGTCACTATGACTTTACCAGCTAAGGGAGCAGTTTCGAATCTTTTCTTCAGAGGAGACGTGGTGTGGCGTCACTCCATGCATTGCTGTTTTGTTTCCAGTTCGAAATGATGAATCCATGTTTCATTATCAGTCTCATAACACACAAGCAATTCAGCACAGATGGACAGATGGTCCTACATTGCTCTTTATGGTGCTTTGCTAGGCAGTGAGGAACCCAGTGGACATGCAACTCCAACTGGTAGATGAATGTGTCAGCACTACCAGCAGAGATGTCCAGCTGAGCAGCAAGGTGTTTGATTGTGACCTACCAATCACCTTGAATGAGAGTGTCCATACATTCCAACAACGGAGGAGTCATTGCCGTGTATGGCAAGCCAGCCTGTGGGAGAGTGGACAGATATGCGCGACTTGTGCGATAACAGACACCTCACCCAACAACTCATCGTGCTCTGTTCACTGCCAGATCTCTGCAGACATTCTGCAAGCACCTATGAATATCTTTGATGCTCTGGTTTTCTGCCAAAAGAAACTAAATGGCAGCTCTCTGCTTGGAACACACCTCTATTAGGCTATGTATAGCACCGCCACCTATCGAACTTCATGAAAATATAGGGCCTGAAGCCAGAATATTTCACAATGTCCCACAAAGAAATTTGACATTTTTTAAATTGAAATTGGCCAGTGAACAAAAGAAAAGAAAAAAAGAAGTATTCATTACTTGTTCAGCAGCCCTTTCCTTTAATGCTGAGAGTTTTTCTGATCCAATATTTTTGGTGTGTGTGTATGTGTGTGTGTGTGTGTGTGTGTGTGTGTGTGTGTGTGTGTATTCAGTAGCATTAAAAGATCTCAATACGCTGTAATTTTAATACTTTACAGTATCATGAAAACAGTGATTGTACACTTGATGAATTTGTAGAAGATGGCTTGGCCAGTTTGGGCCAGCAATGGGTTTAATGAACTTCGGATCCTCGAGTAGAGGTGGTCAGTGACGATAGGCCCTTTACCAGGCACGCTACAGCAACTATGCTGATGGAATATTATGCATCACATGAAAAAGAGATATGTGTACAGAAAATACTGTGTAACACTATAATCTGTGAAAAGTTTTAGAATTGGAACACCTTTTATGGAACCCACAACCTACTCTCAGACCATAACGCTTTTAAAAGCTAGTACCTTAAAGTATTCCGATTGTGCTGAAGCTTCAAAACAGGCTGAATTGCAACAAAGATATAACATGCAAGGACGTTATGCACCTTCATAAAGGATGTCCCCCAAAAAATACCTAGAAGTTTTAGCAACAGGTTCCTTACACCAAACAAGAAAAAAAGTCTAGTAAACATGGGCTCTAAAATGCATACCTTAAAAGCTATGAGCACTCGTTCACCTTCGATACTACGAAACAGATCACTTCTACAAAAGGACTTTGTTTTCTATATTTTGGCGTCAGGCAGTAGGGATCAAACCCAGAAAAAAAAGATCCACTACACTTGGGGTTCAAAATGCATACTTTAAGAGCTACGAACATGTGTCTATCTTCAGTCGTGTGAAACACATTTCTTCTACTGAACAAGTGATCATAGCTCTTAAGGTACACATTTTAGGACCCATGTTTACTAGACTTTTTTCCTTGTTTTGGTCCATACCACCTCCTTCCGAAATATGGAAAGTGAAGAGTTTGAAGTAGAAGGAATGTATTTCATAGTATTGAAGACGAACACGTGCTCGTGGCTCTCCAGATACAAATTATAGGGCCCATGTTTACTAGACTTTTTTTCCTAAATGGGAAGGGTCAGCTACTTCACCAATGTTAAAAAATATTCTGGAAAAAAGTACATAGCTTGCGAGTTTTGAGTGGTTGCTTGGGTAGACAGCTGTAGATGAGAGAAACACTCTATGGCAACACAGAGAAGGGAGATGCATGGAGCATGGGGAAGGTAAACAGAGAAGTCTTAGCAGCAGTGACCAAACGAGGATTAATCATCGTAACATAATAAGATATTGATGTGGTGTAGTGTACATGGCAGAGAAATGAGTACAGTTTCAAGATGACTGAGGCTTGGTGAGAGAGCAATGGATTGGGAGTAAGGAAGTTGCACTGAGGTGGCTGAAGATGGGAACTATTGGAGGTTGGGGAGAGGGGACTGCAAGAATGGAGGAAGTGCTCAATAAGCATTTCCCATTTCTGTTGTTCAAAGGACCTGCTGTTGCGAGTTCTACAACATAACCAAAGCTAAATATAAGCTACATTTCTACAGAGTCAGAAAATAAGAGGGAGAGGGGAAAATTCACTAAAACTATTAAGAAAAGGAAATTATTGACTAATAAGACAGCAAAGGGGATAAACATACAAGCCAGTCATCACAAACAGCAGCTGCTCCAATCCATTTCCCCAGGTCTGGCCGAGCTACCTTGTTACTCAGATGTGGCTGAATAACAGCTATTGCTCTCGTCTGTCTTAAATCCCAAATACGTACAGTTCCATCCTCACTTGCAGATACTATCTGATTATCCCTGAAAATCACATGTATGCATAAGTGACACATAATAGCACTCATAAACGGGTAAGTAACTAGATGCATTACACCAAACATTGCAAGAAACACGTACATTAAGCTTGTACCTTAATTCTTAGTAAATAAAACTCTGTGATGAAGTCATAAAATAGTTGATAAATGAGCTTAATCCCTGAAACAATTTAATCACTGGTCTGAACATTAAATCCAATTCATTAAATTATTGTTCCCATTCTATACTGATATCTTGTCATATATAAGATCCAAAACATTATTGAAATGAGTGACATTATGGTTTTTCACCAACTCAGCATTCTCAGCATGGCATCCTATAAACAAACAGATATGAAAGAGCAGGAATGTGAATAGAATAAACTGTGTGCACTATAAACCTGTTTTGCATTCTTGATTTGTTGCACTCCTCTGGTGCCAACCGAGAGAGAGGGGGAGGGGGAGAGGGGGAGAGGGAGAGGGGGAGGAGAGAGAGAGAGAGAGAGAGAGAGAGAGAGAGAGAGAGAGAGAGAGAGAGTTGGGGGGGGGGGGGCATGGGTAGATAAAAAAGGAAGAGTATTAAAATGGAAGACAATTACGACTTTTACTGTCATGCTGTAGTTTGTTCACCCACATTAAATGTATGCTAAATTACTTGAAAAGGGGATGTCAAGACTAAGGTTGTAAGAACTGTAGCAAGGAACAGATTAAGTGGCTCAGCTGTGATCCATTCAAAGCAACTTACTCAACATCTGCTTGAAGTGACTTAAAGAAAGCACAGAAAATCTAACTCTAAGCTCAATTTCCACCACCTCATCCAGTTAGATGATCTACTAAAGTCATAGTCTGTATTCTGCAGCTATGAGATAAAATATGAGTTCCAGCTGGTAGTATGGTCGATAAAGGACATTTTACACACCATTCTACCTTCACATCTGTCATATTTCTTGGAACCAGTTATTCTTAACTACCTAGGCATAGAGCATCATCTACTATGAGTATGGAGAGCAAACACAGCCTCCAAATTTGGTGCAGTTTAGGAAAAAAATAACTCTTGGAGTTTTCCTTATCCTTCCTCACACAACATCTGTAGTTGTAAGTGAACAGTATGATAAATAATTTTTTTAAAATAAATTAATCTGTCAAAATGCACTTTGAGTCTATACGATCTTTAAACACAGTACTTCTGCAAAACATAGGAACTCACTGTACATTATTTGTTATTTATTATTCTATATCTACTCTCTGTGATCTACAAACCACTTTTGGGGGTGTGTGATAGAGGGTACTTCTAGTACTGTTACCCTTTCCCCTCCTTCCCAGTTCATTTCATGAATAGTGACTGGGGGCGACAAATTTCAATAAATCTCTGTATGAGCTCTAATTTCTCTGATTTTCTCATTTTGGTCATTTCATAAGAGGTTTGTGAAAAGAAGCAATATTTTTCCTAAATATTCATGGAATATACAGTCTCAAAATTTCAACGGTAAACTTCTACATGATGCACAATGCCCTTCTTGTAGTCTACCACACTACACAGCACACCGCTTTTCATTGGATCTTCTCTCTCTCTTCTATTAATCCAGTATTATGAAAAAGATATAACGCTACTAACCATATAAAGGAGATGTTGAGTTGCAGACACACATATGACACCTGTCTCTGGCTGCTGGAACTGGACTGTGTACAGCAACTGCACCTGAAGGGAGAAGCAGTATGTGGGTGGGTGGGGGTAAGGAGGCAGCTGAGGCGGGTAGTCAGGAATGACAGGGAAAGGGTTGGGGGAAAGTGTAGTGCGGCTTGTGGGAGCATGAAAGGACATGGTGGAGACGGGTAGCAGTCAGGGGATTTGAGAGGGGAAGGGGCAGTGGAGTGGAAAAGGAGAGAAGTAAACCTTGCCTCTCCCCGCCACATACCTGCACGCTCCCACAAGCAGCACTGTACCTTTCTCTCCCTAACCCTCCCCAACCCACCCCGTCCCAGCCTCCTCCTTAAACCCACACTCCACAGATTGCTTCACCATCAGGCACAGTTGCCGCATTCAGTTTGGCCTCAGTGGCCCGAGACAGTGATCGTGTGTTGTGAGTTATGCTTGTGCAAATTGTAACTGCTCTTTAGAGAATGGTTATACAGAAACAAGTATTAAATTAAATTCTGTAATACGAAATGACCTAAGAGCCAAAAAACGGTAGTAGTATTTCGAAGTAATAGTTAGTTGAAATTTTACAAAGAGTAGATATTCGAAATAGAGTAATGCAAAGTAGTACAAAGGGAACCCAAATAAAACATAACAGAGCTGCCTTTTGTTTTGAATATAATATATAAAGCAATGCGCAGCATTGTTAGGTCTCTTGAGTTTTTGTTTTCAGCGGTGGCGAGTGTGTTCGCAGTTCATCCGGAGAAGTCAGAATTTTGGGATTAGAAGCCTAATTTAATTGCACTCTTAGAACTGGATTAGACATTGGAATGGTGGAGAATACATTATTTTTGGATAAATTCAGAGACAGAGTCAATTAGAGGTGATTGGGTGTACAAACATTGATGTTCAAGTGAATGGTGATTGTACATGTCAAACGAACTGCTACGAGCGTACACTTACAACTGTAAAGAGATTTATTGACAATACGGAAACTTTTATGTCGAATTGAGATTTTATTCACTATTGGGAACGAAAACAGTTTGGACCTTATCAAACTAGTATTTTCGCTGCTCGTTGTCAAGATGATTCCGATAATAAACGAGAAGTGTAAAATAGTGCCAATTAAATGACTAAACTTGTGCTGAACAGACATTGTAAGGATTCAAACCCATAATTAATATTGTGTCTTGAGAATTGAGAAGCTTAGACATTGTAAGGCCCAGCGGCATATTTATAATTTATCGGACATTAATGGCAAAGGACAGTTTCATGGGAAATCATATCTTTGGTGATAGGTACATGAAGGAATGTGGTATTGACTGACTGTTATCAGACCGAAACAATACACACTACGATCAACTCGCCTTTCATTGATCCCCCAGTGCTATCTCTCATTAATTTAAGAACTTAATTGTGTCAATAAAACAGAAATATACGAGACATTCCCAGTGTTTACTAAATTCCTTAATCAGCTAGTACATAGACAATATTATCTGTTAACATTCAAGGGTTATTGGAGGAAGCTGATAAACTTTCTACAGGCATATTTAATAGGATTCAACGAATGCATACAGACTGCTAAAGTAACTAAATCAAATTACTCAGGGAAACAAATTAGTAAAAATAGACTGGAACTCAACTGATATCTTACTCCAAAGTAACAAAAAGCAAAACTGTATTTGGGTCCATCGTGGTTGAAAGTGTATGAATTATCTCTGGAAAGATGCGATCAATTTTCAACTGCTAGTTCACATGACTAGGCTCACGACATGATTCAGAGATGTTTTATGCCCGACCCATACGGCAGGGAATGGTTCTTAACTAGCCGGGACAATATATACACAAACTTTTGAGATCAGCTCCACTGCCGAGGGGGGAGGGCGTCAAAGCGATATCTGTGCAGTCGCGACGACGGTGGGTGTGCGGGCATAGAATGTGTGTGTTTTTTCTACTTTAGAAGAAAGCCTTTTGGCCAAAAGTTCAAATGTATAACAGACTTCTCAATACTCCTCTATATGGTGAGTAGCAACGTATTCTTTTCATAATATCATCATTATTCCAACCTGGATCTTCTATTAATCCAAAGATCCAAGACTGATGAACAATACTCAAGGACCAGTCAAACAAATTTTTTTTGCAAGCCACTCCTTTCATCGGTTAGTTATGCTTCCTAAATCTTTCTCAATGGTAGCATTTCAGTGACAGACAAACTGTCACGTCAGTCCATAGAGTAAAACAACATAAGTTTACAAGACAACGATATATAACACCAAGTACGTGGTCAGTCATAGATACTGCAATATCAAAGATCTGTTCACTCCCTAGAAGTTCTGAAAGTATGGTGTCCACTACCACACCATTAAAAAAGTAATGCAAAAGCTAAATTGACAATTCATTTGAAGTATTAATTTTTCCACATACATAAATCAATTATATTGGGTAACAAAAGTCATGGGACACTGCCTAATAGCATGCCGGACCTCCTTTTGGCCAGCTGCCTTTATAGACGTCAACGATTACGAAAGTGTTGCCAGTGCATGATTTTGTGCATGAACCGATGTCTTGATTATGTCCTGTAAATGTTTGATGGGTTTCATGTTAGTCAATGTGGATGGCCAAGTCACTCGCTTGAATTGTCTAGAATGTTATTCAAACCAGTCGCCAACGATTGTGGTCTGATCACATGGTGCATTGTCATCCAGGACCTAGTCCATTCCATGTAAACACATCCCACACCATTATGGAGCCACCACCAGCTTGCATAGTGCCTTGTTGACAACATGGGTCCATGGCTTGGCAGAGACTGTGCCACACTTGAAGCCCACCATCAGCTCTTATCAGCTGAAATTGGGACTCATCAGGTCCAGTCGCCTGCGGTGTAACTGACATGGTCACGAGCTCATGAGAGCCACTGCATACAATGTCATACTGTTAGCAAATACACTCACGTCTGCCGTCTGCTGCTGTAACCAAACAATCCTATCCACACTATCCTAATGGATATGTTTACCATAGGCCCCACACTGGTTCATGTGGTTGTTTCGTGCAGTGCTGCTTGTCTGTTGGCACTGACACTCTACACAAACACCACTGCCCTCACTCATTAGGTGAAGGCCATCGGCCACTGTGTTGTCCATGATGAGAAGTAGTGCCTGAAATTTGGTACTCTTGGCACTCTCTTCATATTGTGGATCTTGGAAAACTGAGTTCCCTAACAATTTCTGAAACAGAATGACCCATGCATCTACCTCCAATTACCACTTCGTGTTCAAAGTCTGTGTGGAGGTTTTATGGAATTGAAGGCTATATACATAGCCGGTTTGAATCATACTTAATGAACAGAAAGCAAAAAGTTGTGCTGAATAGCACAAATAATGTTGGGAGGGTGGTAAATTCTAGTGAATGGGGAGGTATCACAAAGTGAGTCCCACAGGGTTCAATTTTAGGTCCTCTGCTGTCCCACTTAACGTACAGCAAGTGGAAGTAACACTTTTTGCAGATGACACGAGTGCTATAATAAATCCCATTCCAGAAAAAGCAGCTGAAGGTACTTTTAAGGATGTCTTTCAAAGAATTAAGTGATTCTCAGAAAATGGACTCTCCCTTAATTTTGAAAAAACTCACTATATCCAGTTCTGTACACCGAATAGAGTCATACCAACAATTGATGTAGCACATGAACAGGGCTCAGTTAAGAGGGTAGATTTCTCCAAATTTTTGGGTGTTCACATTGATGACAACTTGAACTGGAAGAAGCATATTACTGAGCTTCTCAAACAACTAGGTTCACCTTCTTTTGCTCTTCGTATAATCGCTAGTCGTGGTAATAAACAGATCCGCCTCCTAATGTACTTTGCATATTTCCAGTCAATTATGTCTTATGGAATAGTTTTCTGGGGTAATTCACCACTTCGACATAAAGTATTGATTGCACAAAAGAAAGCAGTGGGAATAATTAGTGGTGTTCACCTTTTCAAGGAGTTAGTATTTTAACTGCACCATCAGAGTACATATATTCATTAATGAAATTCATTACAAATAATCCATCTCAATTCACAAAGAACAGTGATGTTCATACGTACAACACTAGAGGGAAAAATGACCTTTCCTATCCATTATTGAAGCTGTCACTTGCTCAAAAAGGAGTACATTATTCAGCAACAAAAATCTTTGATCATTTGCCCAACAACGTCAAGTGTCTGGCAGGTAGCAGATCAAGTTTTAAATCTAGCTTTAAATCATTTCTTTTGGACAACTCCTTCTACTCCATGGACGAGTTTCTGTTTCAGAAATGGTAATAAAAAATTAAAAAATAAAAATTAAAAAAAAAAAATTGTTCCTCTGACTGTAGTTGCATGTGTAGAACTAAAAATTTCAGTAATATTAATATTAACACTATTCATGCATGTATATATATATATATCTTGTAATCTGACTTGTTCCACATCATATCGATAAAAATAATCGGGAAAATGATCTACAGAACATGACATAACCAAAACTAAAAACTGATCACAATCATGTCGGAAACCTTTTTACTTGTATTATCTAAGTACAAATAACAGCTCCGCCAATGTGCTGCACTTTTATAGTTGCGCATGCGATACTACAACCATCTGTATATGTGCACGTCACTATCCAATGACTCTTGTCAACTCAGTGCATGTTGATGTAAACATTAATGAGTAAACACTTTCAGTAATGAAACAAATTTTTTTTTTCTAATTTATTTAGAAGGAACACTAGCAATTCTTGATTAACCTAAAACTGAGATTTCTACTGGATATTTCATTTAAAGACGCAATTATAATCCAGTTCAAACAAAATCACAGTATTTTTTTCTGTTTTGTTTTTGTTTTAGGGCACAAAAACAACTAGGATCATATGCACCTGTGTAAAAACAAACTGTAGAACATGAAGACACAGAAAGGAGTTAAAAACAACTACATGTCAATCCCAATCAGCGTCAAAGAAGACAGATAAAAACCGGGACATGAAGAAAAGTCTATAAAATACACCACAGAGAAACAGAGGGCCAGAACTAAAAATTAAATAGCCTCCAACATATTGCTATGACAGACAAAAAGTAAGCCCAAACGTCGTTCGCTAAAACAGCCGATAACTCAGACGGCAAACTCAAACGAGGACATAAGTGATTAAAAAAGGGCATTCCGTCAGGAAATGGTGGAAAATCAAAAGTTGAGCGTAATGTGCACAAAGTGATGGTGGAGCACCACTTAACAAATGGTGTTGGCTAAAAAGATAGTGTCCAACACACAACCTAGTTAAAATTATCTCCTCGTGGAGAGAGAGCCAAGAGGAGGTCATCCAAGCCTCTGGGAGAGGCTTAATAACCCAAAGCTTGTTCCCATGAAAGGAGGAGCAGTGGCGATGCCAAAGTGACACCACCAGCTGACAGACAGCAACACATAGATCATTGGAGGGAATATAATAACTAACAGGCTGAGGTATGAGGACTGGAGCAGTGACAGCAGCGTCAGTGGCCTCATTTGCTGTCGGACCGATGTGACCAGGAACCTACATAAACATCACAGGGGCTCCATCAAGACTGAGCAAGTGACAGCTTTCCTGAACTCGTTGCACTAAGGGATGGACAGTGTACAGCACACAGAGGCTTTAAAGGGCACTGAGAGAATCTGAGCAGACGATTCAATTGAAAAGTCTGTGTCGCTGGATGTACTGTGTGGCCTGATACAGCAGGAAGAGCTCTGCTGTAAATTCTGAGCAGTTTTCCAGAAGCCAATACAGAAAACGTTGGCATCAATGACAACGGCAAAGGCACACTCAACACCAAGGTCAGTCCGAGAACCATCAGCGTACACAAAAGTACTATCACAAAGTTCCATGTGAAGGTTGTGAAACTGTGATAGAGCAAGGCTGGAGTAGTGTTGTTGGGAAGTGAATGAAGGTCAAGGTGCATACGGGCCACCACATGAAGCCAAGGTGGTGAAGGGTTCACACCCACTAGAAAAGTTGTAGGTAGCGTGAAGCAAAGCTGCCACAACACATGAGCCAAAAGCAAACTCCATGAGGTAACAGAGAAGGAGGACATGCCCCATACTGGCAATCAAAGGAGTCATTGAAGAAGGAGGCATAGGATGGGTGGCCACACACGGCACACAAAGGGCATACGTATCTGCTGAGGAGAAAGTCACAGCTGTAGCACAGCGATAGTTCAGCAGCTTCTGCATACAGACTCTCATCTGGGCTAGCGTAAAACATGGCAGTATCCAAACAGATGCCATGATGGTGGATAGTATTGAGACGGTGTAAGAGGGATGGACATGCAGCTGCATACACGAAACACCCATAGTCTGTTTTCAAACGGACTAGGGACTAGTACAAATGGTAGAGGGTGGTTCAATCTGCTCCCCAGGAAGTACCACTGAGGACACATAGGACACTGAGGGACCACGTACAGCGAGCTGCCAGGTAAGACACTTGGAAGGATCAAGAAAGTTCCCTATTGAGAATGAGGGGCAGGAATTTTGTACTTTCAATGAACGGAAGAGCAAAAGCCCCAAGATGTAAAGATGGAGGAAGAAACCAATTGTGCCACCAGAAATTCATACAAACGGTTTTGTCAATGGAAAAACATAATCCATTCTGATGCTCCATGGGTAAAGGCGATTGAGACATCACTGAAGATGCTGCTCAATGAACAGGTCCGTGCAGAACTGCAATAGATGGTAAATTCATCAATGAAAAGGGAGCTGGAGATACCCCGCAGGAGACAGGCCACTATAGGATTTTATTTATTTATCGTATGGCAACAACAACTAACATTGACAAGTACATAAAGGTTAATTTTACACGTATATCTAGGTAAGTATTTACATATACTTTAGTTTTACTTTTTGGTACAAACTGTATACACATTTTTAAATTGTGAAAATTACTTACTTAATATTACTGACTTCTTTGACTGATATAATAGCAAGTTAAAAAAGGCAGATACATTTAATCATAGTTCAATATGTAATGATTGAAGCCAACTAACAGCAGAAGGAGTAGCATTAATAAAGTCACTATATGGTCCAGGATACTTCCTCTGAGGAAAGTCTCTAACAATATGTTGAACAGTTTATTCTTGGGCCCCACAATCACAGGCTGGAGAATCTCGAAGTCGCCACTTGTGCATCATAGTGTTGCACCTGGCGTGGCCATTTCTTATTCTGTTCAGCCTTGTCCACTCCCTTCTCGGCAGATGAAATTATTTAGTGTGACACCAAGGTATTTAGGCTGGAAATTATGTCTAACATTTTGTTGGCAGAAGCTGATACTCAACTGCTGGTTTGCAATTCTGTTGTTCAGATGGAATGCGCAAACTTCTGTCTTCTGTATTTGGATGGAGTCTCCATGCTTTGTAGTATGTGTTGAGAGTTTCTAAGTCTCTAGATAATATAGCTTCTCCTTCCTCAAGTGTGCTGGTTTGTACCGTTATGGCAAGGTTGCCGGCATAGCAAAACTTTGTGCTAACAATGTCTGGCATGTCACTGGTGTACAGATTGAAAAGTAGGGGTGCTAGGACAGACCCTTGAGAGAGCCCATTTTTCTAAGTAAATGACTTGCTCTGTTTTTGTCCAATGCTGACCTTGAAGTAGAGGTTGGTTAACATATTTCCCACAAGTGTCGTCAGTTTCTTACTTGGGACATGCATTTTTAACTTCAGCAGGAGTCAGTCCATTTAGCCACACAGTGTCATATGCTGCTAGGCCACTGATGTCTTTAGCCGCTATAGGATTAATGGCCATAACAAAGAGGACAATGCTCAGGATGGAACCCTGAGGCACACCGTTTTCCTGGATAAAGGTGTTTGACAAAGCACAACCCAAACGTAACTTGAAAGCCCAGTCTTTTAAAAATTCCTCAAGGAAACTGGGTAGGCAACCACAGATGCCCCACATGTAGAGAGTATGGAGGATATCATCACTCAAGCAGGTGTCGTAGGCCTTTCCCAAATCAAAAAACATGGTCACAGTCTGGGATTTCTGCAGAAAACTACTCATAACGTGGGCGGACAAAGTAACAAGATGGACAATTGCAGAATGGCATGCTCGAAATCCACACCATGCAAAGGTTAGTAAATTGTGAGACTCAAGCCACCATACCAGCTGGGCATGAATCATACGTTCCAGCACCTTGCAAACGCAGCTGATGAGAGAAATGGGGCAGTAGCTAGAAGGAAGATGTTTGTCCTGGGTATGACAGTGGCTTCATGCCAGTATCTGGTTCAAATGGCTCTGAGCACTATGGGACTTAACTTCTGAGGTCATCAGTCCCCTAAAACTTAGAACTACTTACACCTAACTAACCTAAGGACATCACACACTTCCATGTCCAATGCGGGATTTGAGCTCGCAATCGTAGTAGCAGCACGGTTCCGGACTGAAACGCCTAGAACTGCTCGGCCACAGCGGCCAGTTGGCAGAGAGAACAGACGACTCGAGACGATGAGCAAGCTGGGCAGTGCAGAAGGATAAATCCAAATGAGAATAGGTGTGCATGGAGTCTGAAAGGAACATGAGTGCTCCTGTGTTACAGAAGAAGAGGTCATTTTGATTAGAAAGCTCGGATAAAAGGGCACCTCTCAGACAGGTTCTGGGATGGTGCACTTTAAAGTAGCAAAAGGGGTGAGGCAGCTGCACAATAAGCTGAAGGAAGTCTTCCTTGGTGGCACTGAGTGACGGAGGGATGTAAACAGCTCAAAGAGAAAAGGTCAAGGTCAAAACGAACCGGGAAAAATGCGAGAGCTCAAAGCAGCCGTGATGACGCAATTTTGTTTTCTGAAGGCAGAAAACAAGTGGACACTGCAATTCTAAGAGCAGCTGTAAATCCTCTTTGTTGCATCGAAGGCTGCAAATGTTCCATTGAAGGAGAGTCATGATGAGGATAAAATGAAGGGTTGTCACCTCGGCAGCTGCCAAGTGCCAGCCTTCTAAAGATTCGCTGGTACAGGGCACAGAGGCAAGAGGATACTGCTCCATGAGGTCTAAGGGTGTCGGCACTCTCCTTCTGTCCACCTGCGGAGTCCAGGGCAGAAAAATTGTTGGTGGTGCGCACTGGTGACATGGCGGTTGGCCAGGCGAGGTTATCATGTGGTGACACTGACGAAGAGAATCTTCGAGTCAATGAAGGAGAAGACCGTTTGCCTTTGACTTCTTTGAGCCTTTCCACTTGGCAGAGGAAGATTCAGATATTGGTTGGCTCGAGGGACATAGAAGTCTTCACGGAAGTACTTCTTCTGTCCTTACCGGTCTGCCAGTTGTGTAGCTGGTGACTTCACCCCACGAGGCGAAAGTTTGGTGACGTCTTGCACAGCTGGAGAAGGAGACGGGGACACTACCACGTCGCCATGCAATTTCACAACACAACTGCGGTGCTCCATTTGAGGTTCCATGTCTGCATGGTCAAGTCCTCCATGGAGCGAGATGTAGCAAGAACAGTCCATGGAGCGAGATGTAGCAAGAACAATACTGTAGGTGACAGAAGGTAGAATGGAGGGTTTCTGACAGCGAACAACTTGTGAGCAACCAGGTAAAGCACTTTTTCTTTCACCCAGATCCAGTGGGCAGCCCTCTCATCGAGATACATGGGACAATAATGGGATGAGGCAGCATGGTCGCCATAGCAGTTGATGCAGTGGGGATAAGGAGGCAGACAATCGCTCTCGTGAGCATCCCTCCACATGTCACACATTTGGCTGGGTGTTGACAGGACTCTCAAGTGTGGTTGTAATGAGGACTGGTAGCAGCACATCGGGTTCAGAATATACAGTCTGACTGTGATAACTTCATAACCTGCTTTGATCTTTGATGGAAGAACCACTCTATCAAAATTGAGAAATAGAGTGTGAGTACTAAGGAGCTACCTACTTGTTTCATAACCTGATGGATGGCAATGACACCCTGATCAGAGAGGTACATTTGGATTTCTGCCTCAGTCAGACCATTGAGCAATCCAGTGCAAATAACACCACAGGAACAATTCAGCATTCAATGGACCTTGTATCCAAAACAGCGACATTGCTTCACTTCTTAAAAGTATTTTATGATCCAGCTTACATTTCTCACTACATTCTGTAGTATGTGCTGGTACAATTAGTTGAAGACACACTGTCAAGAACATGTATAATCCAGATTTCATTAACATATGTTATAAGTAGGAAATTATACACGACATTTTGTTGGAATCCAAGAATAAAGACCAAAACTTACAGCATGAATGGAATAGCATGGAAATCAGTTGTCTGACGAGTACAAGATAATAGGCAGAAGGGAGAACACTCCAAAGAGATTCTTGGTGGTGACATGAGGCGGGACGAAATACTGTCACATTAAACAGAAGAACTGCAGGCTATTGAGGCTACAGAAGTACAAAGAATCCTCTAAAGTTTGAAAAACTGTAAGGTATCTGAAAGTGATAAGACTAAAGCAGAGCTCACGAAGAGAGGAGGAAGTAGTGCATTTCATTTCATAAAGTAAAAACTCCCAGAAATATGAAACTTGCAGTTATCTAGCCAATATTTAAGAAGCTGATAAGATCTGCTGTTCCAATTACAGAGAGATTACTTTCTGCAGGCAAAATACAAAATTCCATTTGGAGCTTTGAATATTAAGATATTTAAAATACAACATCCCAGTTGGATCTTTAAATAATAGGTTAAGTATCCTATGCAAATGAGATATTGGGAGAGTACCAGCATGGTTTAGGGCTCACAGATCTAAAACAGGTCAGATGTTCAGACTGAGACATATACAAACAAGCATATCAATGCAATATTGACCTCTACAATATCTACATGCAATTTCAGACAAGCCTTTAGTAATATTAAATGGGAATAATATTAAATAACATTGGTGACTGGGCTTACCAGACCAGTATGAAGAACTCATTATTAAAGCAACCTCGAACGGTTCCAAGGCAATAGAGTAAATGAGTAAGCCCTCAATTCTCTAAAAAATCGAATTCCATGTATAAAAGCTTAAAACTTCTGATTACACTTTAACATGAGTTAATGTGTTAACCATTCAATGTTAAGCATACAAGCGAGAAAAAGTTTAGAAAAGATTTGAACCTACGAGGGAAGACCCACAAGTAACGGGCTGCGGTGGGGAAGAAGAGTGGGGGAACCCATTGTTCAACCAGATTCCCACTACCGTCATGCCACTACAGTCGGTGTGTGAAGCTGTGTCGCAGTGGGTGCCGGTTCACCCGTGAGAGTTTTTTTAGTAAAATAACTTTTTCCATTTTGGTAAAAATGTGATGGCAGATCGTTGAGAGCAATGCGCAGCTACGAAATTTTGTTTCCTGTTGGGGAAATCAGCCACAGAAATTATTGCAATGTTTAAAACTGCTTCTGGGGATGCTGCCCTAAGTAAAATCACGCCGGGTCTACGAGTGGTTTCCACATTTTAAAAATGGAGAAAAGTCAGCTGAAGACAACCTTGTTCAGGACACCCCTCAATGTCAAGAAGTGACAAAAATGTCAACAAAATCAATGCTCTCGGTCATGAAGACTGTCGCCAAACTGTTGATCAACTCTGTGAGATGTCTGGAATATCACGGAGTTCAATTCAGAGGATTTTATCTTAAGAGTTGCAAATGAGAAGAGTTGCAGCCAAATTTGTCCCTTGCCTTCTCAGGGATGAGGAAAGGGAGTGTCAACATGTTTGGAGTTTCAAAATCAGCTCAAAGACGACCCTGAATTTTTTTCCAAGGTAATTACTGGTGATGAATCGTAGTGCTATGGATACGACACCAAAACAAAGCAGCAATCATGCCAGTGGGTGACAAGTGGCTCTCCTCGTCCCAAAAAAGCTCGCCGAGTGAAGTCAAACATCAAGACAATGCTCATTTGTTTTTTTGATTTCAGAGGTGTTGTGCACGTGGAGTTCATCAGCCAAGAGTTCTAATTGGAGGCTTTGAAAAGACTGAGGGAGAGTATTCGAAAGAAAAGGGCTGATCTCTGGCACATAGGCAACTGGTTCTTCCATCGTGACAATGCGCCGGCCCACACCGCCCTCTCCATAAAGCAGTTTTTGACCAAAAACGGCATGACACCAATTGTCCACCACCCCTGCCCCCATCCCCCCACCTCATGGATCTAGCACCCTGTGATTTCTTTTTGTTCCCCAAACTCAAATGGACATGAAAGGAAAGCGTTTTGCTACTGTGGAGGAGGTAAAACAAAAACCACTGGAAGGCAAAAGAACATCGAATATGTGAATTTAAAAACTGTTTTCAACAACAGAAGGATTGTTCGAAGAAGTATGTTGTGGTCAATGGAAAGTACTTTGAAGGTGATTAAAATCTGGGGTAAAAATATTGAGAAATAAAGATGTTATGACAATTCCCCCCCCCCCCCCCCCCCCCAACCTCTGGGTTTTTATGTGCAAAGTTTGTTGGATCACTAAGTGCTCTCATTATCAAATACTTGATGAATATAGTTTGAGTATTTACACAGTGTGAGGTACACTGCCTCAAAACATATACACAGTTTCTAACTCTAATATTTGTACTACTGTGTCAAACCTTTAACTACTTAAGGAATAGTTTATAATGGCACATTAAAATTTTTAAAATCAGTCCTAATTATATGAAACTAGCAACCAGACCAGCCTCAAATCGGTGTCATTAAGTATCTACAGTCAGGTGACTGTGGGACAAGGCACAGAGTTATTAAAAAACTTCGGAGAACAACATTAAGTAACTAACTACCATCACTTTCATATAATTTACATGATCTAAGCAGCGCACAGCAGATAAGTTGTCTGGAGGCATGAATGTTGTGTGTTACATACTGAATTGGCATTAGGAGTGACATCTCATAACAGCAATCAAAGCACATCACAATGTCAGTAATATGTTTATAAACAATGTAAATACTGTATGCGAATCATGGGTGTACGTGCTTGTGATTGATGCAATATGTATAGGATGCTGGCTGGGGTGGAACAAATTTAATAAGTAACACAAATGATGTACATGCTTAGCTTGATTAGTACGCACTGTGATACACTATAGAGACTCATTGCCGCAATTCTTTGTCGTGGACTCTTTATGGCAGACTTCCTTGCCACACCATGAAAAGAATCGAGTTGACATCTAGGTTTAATTTGAGGAAGGCAGAAAGCTGAAAGAACATACTCTATGAAAATGAAACAAAATTACTTAAAGCATTAAAATTAAAACACCACATAGTTTGGATTCACATTTTTTCACTGTATAATTGTTCTCAAATGATTGTAGGGAAACTCTGGGTTAAAACTATTTTATTATTTCTAATAGTAAATCTCTAATCATCACCTGATGATGAGGTTATTGGTTTTCATTACTGGTCATATTTATTATGATACTTCAAAGTTAAGTAGCTCACTGCCTGTTTTTTTGAAGAATTTGTAGTGAATTAAGAGTACAAGTTATGACTGCTAAGATGAGGGAAGACAAAATGGCAGCCTGAAATTGTCGTCATATTTCGAAATGCATATCTCCACATCACTGAGAGGTGAATGCTATGTTAAAAGTCAGAGTTTCCAGATTTGAATCTTGCAATGATATAATGTTTTAATCTGCCAGGAAATTTCAAATCAGCACATACTCAGAGTAACCACACACACACACACACACACACACACACACACACACACACACACACATACATACTGCCAAATCACTGTCACATGAATCATAATCCTGTGTAATGGCAAGGTGCAAGACCTGCCTGATATATCCAAACAGCACAACCTACTCCAGTTCCATCACAGGTTTATCTTATTCAACAAGATGCATGATCACCTCGCAAATAGATGTGTCACATACCAGCTCTGTCGCAATATCTACAGAAAATTTTATGTAGGCACAACAAACTGTCCACTCAAATGCCTGGAAGCCACCAAACTGTGGCCACGACGAAAACTGAGTACCCAGAGGTGGAATACACTACAGAGCACATGATTTTCCACTTCAATGCCTACTTAAGAAACCTGTGCTGTCTGTATCCCAACACCAACTTCTCTTCATTAAGAAGACAGAAATTTTTCTTGCAATGCATCCTTCAATCCCATAATCCTCACAGCCTCGATCTCAATTAATTTCTACTCCATAACCTGAATTACAGATGTCCTAAGCTCCTCCAAGTCAGTGAGCTGCACACAACTCCGCCACCTGCAGCCAGAATGAGCTCACCAGTGACACACTCCTATTCCATGCACTTGCTGTTTCTCCCTCCCAGCCATCAGCCACGCTTCCCACCCACTCACTGCCTCCTCTCTGTCCTCACCCACTAAATCCAACATAACCCACATAATGCAGTCAGCCTGGACAATTTAGCTGTGCACGTGCATGTGTGTGCTATAGATCTGAAGGTGGATTCATCCAAAAGCTAATGATGTTCTCAGCCACATTTATGCACATATCGACAACTCAGCATCTAAACTATTCAATGAGTTGTTGCATTTACAATTTATATTATGGATGGATTTCTCCTTTTTACAAAAAACAGAACCACAGGAACAGTGACAAACATAATCCGTCAATGAAGAATTATTTCTTTTACATCCTAAATATTGTTTGTTGCCTTTGATGGCTCTTCACTATCTTAGGAACTGTATCAATAATATTTCTTGCTTGCTTTCCAGACACCTCAAGTTCCTTCTACGGCTATAATTGGCTCAATAAAAATACTAACAACAACATTCAGCCGCTTCACTTTCTTCAACCAGTATGCCTCCTAGGGATGGCAGTTACTGATGAAACAACCAATTTTCAGTTATATCGGTTTTTTCCCACGCCAGTTTAACCTGACTGATGAAACCACTCAAAATAAATGGTTCCTGAAATAACCAATTTTCAGTTTTTTATCCCTTTTATTTTCTGTAACAAAAACACAAATCAAAAAGAGATTTAAAAATTGTAGCTCTCTCAGTTTCAAGACACCTAGAATCGAAATATTAAATATAAAATAAAACAATATACACTGTTTGCTGCTTTTCTTGAAAAGTGATATGTGGCTGAATATTACAAAAAATCACAAGTATTCTCCTATTGATTCTAATTTTTTGAAACTCTGCTCAAAAATCATGTTTTAATCAGTGAAAACAGAGGTTGAAAACCTTGGTTTTTTTGTAATATTATTGCATATGCCAGTTGACTGGTATAAAAGTTTACTGAGTATATCACATCATCTTATAATTCAAAAAAGTATTCTGGAGAAACCAATGTTTCGGCGAAGGTTACAGTAGTCTTCTTCTGGGCCTGCTGAGAATCCAGACCCAGTAGACCCACAAGAAGACCACTGTAACTGTGGCCGAAACATTGGTTTCTCCAGTAGTTTTTTTACGTTATGATGCGGTACAATGACTTTTATGTCATCTGTTTTTTGTCTTAATTTGGCCTTTTGCAAGGGCTACAAGCACATAATGGCAATTATGTAGGCACAGGCAGCTGATCAGCTACTTTCTATTTTTATTGTACACTATGAATTAATTGTTGCTAAGTTTTTAATTTATTACTGTTACCATAATATCTTTCCTATTTTATTGTTTCATAGAAGTGGCAGACAAATCTTTAATCTCTTAAAGCAAATGAAACATTGTACTTCATTGTCATGTTATATTTTAAAAATATTTTCAGACTAAGGTTGGTGCCATTCTGAATGGATATACAGCAGCAACAGTGAGAAACTACCATACAGATCAGGTGGGAGCAAGTCTTGCACTCTCGACGTACACACGTACCTTAAGCCATGACTCAATGCAATAGGGACATTATCGTCTTAGCAATGCTGTACCAATTCTTATGTACCATTCTTGTGGCTCATTCCTGTTGCCATTTTTATTGTGGCACTGATCACTTTTTCCATTTTCTATAATAATGCAATATTTCAAAGCAATGTAAAATTTGTGGATAAAAATTTCCCTTTTTTCAAAAAAGGTTTACTTAAGAATAAAAAAATTTAGTGCTGCTGCTATGGCTAACTGATATTTCAGTTTTTTGCTTCATTACTAGTAAAAAATAAAAAACACCTGTACAACCGAGGCCAAACAAATACCGGAAAATATCAGTTATTCAGAAATAAAATAACAGTATCAGTTTTAACTGGTAGGTTTCTCCCAATAAATATTACAAGCATTAGAATCATCACTGACAGTCATAGAAATTTAATGTTTCAAAGCATCTAACTTATCTGTAATTTCCATTTCTGCTGTAACCTCAGTTTTCAGTTTATCCATAAGGAGACATTGCAAAAACACTGTGTACAACAAGAGAATGAAAAATAACATCAGTAAATTCATTTATATTAGATGTACTAAAAAGAAAGCCATAGTCTTGGTACTGCTCTCCCTCTTTAATTAGCCTTTCCTGAAACCTCAAGACATAACAACAAATTACACTTCTCAGAAAATTTTAAAAGAAGCACAACTAAAACAATCCAACATTTTTTCGTACATCAAAATTTTCAAACAGAACTTACGAGCAGCTTTGTACTGAATGAATATAATCTTCATGTCCTTCCAGTGTTCTAACAAGCCTCCCATCTTCTATAGCGAAAATATGAACTTTGTTGTCACCACAACCAGCATATATATATCCAGGCTCCTCTTTAAAATCTAAAGAATTTACATCTGCTTTCTCCAGAATGTCCCTAAAACAGAAGTTATAGCACTAAGTTAAAATCATACGAAAAAAAAAAAAATGTATCAGTTTAAACATTGACACTTCACATAAAGCACAAGACCATTGGCAGGTCCAATGAAGATGGCTATCAGAGTATCTCTGCTAGTATAAGCAGATAAGCAATTGTTAGTATCCCAATTAAGACAATAAATTGACATCATTTAGTTCCAGTATTATGGAGACAGAAGGATTATGCATAAAATTTAAACAGACTGTAAATGAAGCTCTGGACAAATATGTGCCAACTACGTGGATTAAGGATGAAATTCAGAAAATGCTGAGGAAGCAAAGGCTAATGTCAGCAGAGATTCATGCGTATGTAAAAAGATCGACATGTGAAGCACAAGACTATTACCACTGTCACACCTCAGCAAAAACTCTTGCCAAAAAACTTTTAGAAAATTTTGGACCTACATAAATTCACTATGTGGCTCTAAGGCTCCTATTCACTCACAGCATGACAGCAGAAATTTGCAAAAGAAAGCCACAGTTTTAAATTTCACTTTTAAGAAACCGTTCACGCAGAAGAATCGTACAAACATACCATCGTCTGACCATCGCACAGACTCCTATACAGGGGACATAGTAACAGGCATCCCCAGCATAGAGAAACAACTTAAAATGTTGAAAACAAGTAACATCCCAGGTCTGGAAGGAAACCAATTTCAGTTTTATAAAGAGTACTCTGCGGCTTTGGCCCCTTATTTAACTTGCATTTATCTTGAGTATATTGTCCAGTGCAAACTCCTAAGTGACTGGAAAATGCACAGTTGACTCCTGTATATACAATGAAGCGCCAAGGAAACTGGTATAGGCATGCGTACTCAAATACACAGATATGTAAACAGGCAGCAGATGGCACTGCAGTCGGCAACACCTATATAAGACAACAAGTGTCTGGAGCAGTTCTTAAATTAGTTGCTGTTGCTACAATGGCAGGTTATCAAGATTTAAGTGAGTTTGAATGTGGTGTTATTGTCAGCACACGAGCGATGGGACACAGCATCTCTGAGGTAGCGATGAAGTGGGGATTTTCCTGAACGACCATTCCACAAGCGTACAATGAATACCAGGAATCCGATAAAACATCAAATTCCCGACATCACTACAGATGGAAAAAGATCCTGCAAGAACAGGACCAACAACGACTTCAAGAGAATCATTCAATGTGACAGAAGTGCAACCCACCCACAACTGCTGCAGATTTCAATGCTGGGCCATCAACAGGTGTCAGCATGCAAACCATTCAACGAAACATCACCTATACGGGCTTTCAAAGCTAAAGGGCCACTTGTGTACCCTTGATGACTGCACAACACACAGCTTTATGCCTCAACACCGCCACTGGAAACATGTTGCTTGATCAGATGAGTCTCGTTTCAATTTGTATGGAGTGGATGGATGTGTACAGGTATGGAGACAACCTCATGAATCCATGGACTCTGCATGTCAGCAGGGGACTGTTCAAGCTGTAGAGGCTTTGTAATGGTGTTGGGCATGTGCAGTTGGAGTGATATGGGAACCCTTGATGTCTAGAATGACTCTTGACAGGTGACACATACATAAACATGCACCCATTCATGTCCATTGTGTATTCCGGCAGACTTGGGCAATTCCAGCAGGACAATGTGACACCCCACACGTCCAGAATTGCTACAAAGTGGCTACAGGAACACTTCCGCTGGCCACCAAACTCCCCAGACATGAACATTTTTGAGCATATCTGGGATGCCTTGCAATGTGCTGTTCAGAAGAGATTTCCAGCCCCTTGTATGGACAGCCCTGCAGGATTCATTGTGTCAAGTTTCTCCAGCACTACTTCAGACATCAGTCGAGTCCATGCCTCGTATTGTGACACTTCTGCATGCTTGCAGGGGCCCTACACGATATTAGGCTTCTTTGCCTCTTCAGTGTATGTTGTTGTTGTGGTCTTCAGTCCTGAGACTGGTTTGATGCAACTCTCCATGCTACTCCATCCTGTGCAAGCTTCTTCATCTCCCAGTACTTACTACAACCTACATCCTTCTGAATCTGCTTAGTGTATTCATCTCTTTGTCTCCCTCTACAATTTTTACCCTCCACACTGTCCTCCAATACTAAACTGGTGATCCCTTGATGCCTCAGAACATGTCCTACCAACCGATCCCTTCTTCTAGTCAAGTTGTGCAACAAACTCTACTTCTCCACAATTCTATTCAATACCTCCTCATTGGTTATGTGATCTACCCATCAAATCTTCAGCATTCTTCTTTAGCACCACATTTTGAAAGCTTCTATTCTCTTCTTGTCCAAACTATTTATCGTCCATGTTTCACTTCCATACATGGCTACACTCCATACAAATACTTTCAGAAACAACTTCCTGACACTTAAATCTATACTCGATGTTAACAAATTTCTCTTCTTCGGAAACACTTTCCTTGCCATTGCCAGTCTACATTTTATATCCTCTCTACTTTGACCATCATCAGTTATTTTGCTCCCCAAATAGCAAAACTCCTTTACTACTTTAAGTGCTCATTTCCTAATTTAAGTGCTCATTTCCTAATCTACGAGGGCCGTCCAGAAAGTAACCTCCGGTTGATTTAAAAAAATACACCAAGTTAAATAAAAATATTTTAATATATACATCTTACAACTACATCTTTGCACTATTTTTCTACATAGTCTCCATAGCGATTGAGGCACTTATCGTATCTCTTCACAAGCTTTGAAATTCCTTCTGCATAAAAATCACCCGCTTGTGCCTGGAGCCAGCCTGTGACCGCATCTTTGAGCTCTTCGTCGTCATCAAACCGCTGTGACCCGAGCCATTTCTTCAAATGCATGAAGAGGTGATAATCACTTGCACCAGGTCTGGGCTGTAAGGTGGATGGTTGATAACGTCCCACTTGAAGGACTCAAGAAGGGCCGTTGTTCTGCGAGCAGAGTGAGGACGGGCGTTATCGTGCAAAAAAACGACACCGGAAGTCAGCATACCACAGCGTTTGTTCTGTATAGCCCGTCGTAACTTTTTTATTGTTTCACAGTACACGTCTTGATTAATGGTCGTACCACGTTCCATGAATTCAACCAACAACACCCCTTTGGCATCCCAAAACACCGTTGCCATCAGTTTTCTGGCAGAAAAATCTTGCGAGGCTTTTCTTGGTTTGGTAGGCGAATTTGAATGTGCCCACATCTTTGATTGTTCTTTTGTCTCAGGGTTCACGTACTTAATCCAGGTTTCGTCACCGGTCACGATTCTGTTTAACAATGGTTCTTCTTCGTCCTCATAACGTGACAGAAAGTCTAATGCAGAGGCCATTCTTTGAGTTTTGTGGTGGTCGGTAAGAATTTTGGGCACCCATCGTGCACAGAACTTACGGTAACCCAATCTTGCTGTCACTACCTCGTACAAGAGAGTCTTAGAAATCTGTGGAAAACCAGTAGACAACTCCGACATTGAGAAACGTCGATTTTCACGAACTTTTGCATCAACTGTCTGAACGAGTTCGTCAGTCACCAATGATGGTCTACCACTCCTCTCTTCATCATGAACGTTTTCTCGTCCACTTTTAAATAAACGTACCCATTCACGGACAACTCCTTCACTCATAACTCTTGGTCCATACACGGCACAAAGCTCACGATGAATAGCTGCTGCAGAATATCCTTTGGCTGTAAAAAACCTTATGACAGCACGCACTTCACATTTGGCGGGGTTTTCTATTGCAGCACACATTTCAAACTAGAGCAGGTACGACGTTCACTCGACCACGGCTTGATGCCGACTGACCTGTTGAGTGCGTGAACGCACAGATGGCGTCGCTACTCCCCCCACAACCCGCACTGTGACCAATCGGAGGTTACTTTCTGAACCGCCCCCGTAGTTCCCTAAGCATCACCCGAATTAATTCGACTACATTCCATTACCCTCATTTTGCTTTTGTTGATGTTCATCTTATATTCTCCTTTCAAGACACTGTCCATTCTGTTCAACTGCTCTTCTAAGTCCTTTGCTGTCTCTGACAGAATAACAATGTCATCGGTGAACCTCAAAGTTTTTATTTCTTCTCCATCAATTTTAATACCTACTCCGAATTTTTCTTTTGTTTCCTTTACTGCTTGCTCAATATACAGATTGAATAACATCGGGGAGAGGCTACAGCCCTGTCTCACTCCCTTCCAAACCACTGCTTCCCTTTCATGCCCCTTTACTCTTATAACTGCCATCTGGTTTCTGTACAAATTGTAAATAGCCTTTCGCCCCCTGTATTTTACCCCTGCCACCTTCAGAATTTGAAAGAGAGTATTCCAGTCAACAGTGTCAAAAGCTTTCTCTAAGTCTACAAGGACTGGAAATGTAGGTTTGCCTTTCCTTAATTATCTTCTACGATAAATCGTAGGCTCTTCAGTGCATAATCAGTGAAAAAAACGGACCTCAAAATTACGGACCAATTCCTTAACATCGGTTTACTGCAGAATTCTTGAACATATTCTCAGTTCGAATGAGATAAATTTCCTGGAGACGGAAAAGCTTCTGTCCACAAATGTGCAAAGTTTTAAAAAGCGTCACCCACGCAAAACTCAGCTTGCCCTGTCTCACATATCGTGTGAACTATGTACACACATCAAAAAATTTTGCATCACCTCAGTTCCGAGAGTTCCGGAACCTGTACAGAAAATTGGAATAAAGATCAACATTATCATTCTGATTTTAAACATGGCTGCAGCAGCAACTGTTAAAATTCTTCACAATAAAGGATGGCAGCCAAAAACAGTTGCAGGATAGAATTTTTTTTTATTAAAATTCTTGACCAAGGTTTCGGTACATATAAATATACCTTCATCAGAAGTACATTTCCTGAATAGAAAGACACATTCATTAGAAAAGCCATATCAACGAAAGTGAGAAACAGAAGCTTAAATAACGGTGAAATTGCTAAAGTAATACAGGCACACAATCTTTAGTACTTACTAAATTTACATCATGCACTGGAGAATAATGAAACAATTATGCCAAAAGGCGTCGTCAGTGATTAAAATATCATCTCCATTTGTACAACATGTGTAATGGGTACAGGATCAAAACGAACAGTTTAACAATGTTACTTCGCCTATGAACTGTTGAGACACGAGTGTGAAGGCACTAAGGTAGATTGTTTCGCCGAGAGAGGGCACTTGCATGTGCCAGACTCGCGCATATTACAATCCATAAATACATACATAGCGCATCAAAATTATTAAAGGTTGTGTTAATTCAAACTTTGTCTTAATAAATAAAGCGTATCACGCCAATTAAAGACATATATGTAACTAGAAATATAGAACCAAATTTACTTGTGTCCTAGTGTCAAACGGATAAAGCTTGCGCTTGGAACATCTAACGAGAGAGGGCACTACTGTAATGCGCGAGAGTCTCGCGTAAAGTAGGCAGTGAAATACATACTAGCGAAACAACCAAAATGTTATAATAAAACAAACCATCTGTCTGTATGAATAAAATATAATAGTCATTTAACCACACATACACATTGAAATTCATAATTAACAAACATCACAATATGTAGATCCCAACAAGATAGGAAAAGCGCATTTCACCGGCATCAACAAGCAAGAAAATAACTCCTAGTCAGCCAGACTATATTACATTAAGGCAATGCCCTTTTTACTGCTCATGAAAACCACACATTGCATGTTGTACCACCATACAGCGAGACCTTTAGAGGTGGTGGTCCAAATTGCTGTACACACCAGTACCTCTAATACCTTGTAGCGTGTCCTCTTGCATTGATGCATGCCTCTATTCGTCATGGCATACCATCCACAAGTTCATCAAGGCACTGTTGGTCCAGATTGTCCCACTCCTCAACGGTGATTCGGCGTAGAAGCCTTCAGAGAGGTTGGTGGGCCATGTCGTCCATAAACGGCCCTTTTCAATCTATCCCAGGCATGTTTGATACGGTTCATGTCTGGAGAACATGCTGGCCACTCTAATTGAGTGATGTCATTATCCTGAAGGAAATCATTCACAAGATGTGCACGATGAGGGCTGCCAATATGGTTGCACTATCAGTTGGAGGATGGCATTCATGTATCGTACAGACGTTACGTTGCCTTCCATGACCACCAGTAGTGTACATTGACCCCCACATAATGCCACCCCAAAACATCAGGGAACCTCAACCTTGCTGCACTCGCTGGACAGTATGTCTAAGGCATTCAGCCTGAACGGGTTGCCTCCAAACACATCTCCAATGTTTGTCTGGTTGAAGGCATATGTGACACTCATCGGTGAAGAGAACATGACACCAATCCTCAACAGTCCATCCGGCATGTTGTTGGGCCCATCTGTACCGCACTGCATGGTGTCGTGGTTGCAAAGTTGGACCTCCCCATGAACGTCGGGCGTGAAGCTGCGCATCATGCAGCCTATTGCGCACAGTTTGAGTCATAACATGGCGTCCTGTAGCTGTACAAAAAGCATTATTCAACATGGTGATGTTGCTGCCAGGGTTCCTCCGAGCCATAATCCACAGGTAGTGGGCATCCACTGCAGTAGTAGCGCTCGGGCGGCCTGAGCAAGACATGTTATCAACAGTTCCTGTGTCTCTGTATCTCCTCAATGTCCGAACAACATCACTTTGGTTCACTCTGAGACATCTAGACATAATGCGGATGTGGTCGAACTGTGGTATTGACTGTCTGGGCATGGTTGAACTACAGACAACACGAGCCGTGTACCTACTTCCTGGTGGAATGACTGGAACTGATCGGCTGTCGGACCCCCTCTGTCTAATAGGCGCTGCTCATTCATGGTTGTTTCCATCTTTGGGCGGGTTTAGTGACATCTCTGAACAGTCAAAGAGACTGTGTCTGTGATACAATATCCACAGTCAACGTCTATCTTCAGGATTTCTAGGAACAGGGGTGATGCAAAACTTTTTTTAATGTGTGCATGTTGGGCAACAGGCAGATTCCATATTCCTTGATTCCTTGAAAATGGTGTCCCACTGCAGACTGTTAATGAAGGTAAAAGCATACGGAGTAGGTTTTCAGATATGCGAGTGGCTTGCAGACTTTAAGTACAAGAACCCAGTATGTAGTCCTCAATGGTGAGAGTTCATCAGAGACAAGGGTATTGTCAGAAGTGCCCCAGGGAAGGGTGATAGAATCACCATTATTTTCTAGTTACATAAATGATCTGATGGACAGGATGAGCAGAAACTTGTAGCTCCTTACTGATGATGCTGTAGTGTACAGGAAGGTGTCATCATTGAGTGAATGCAGGATAATACAAGATGACTTATACAAAATTGCTACTTGGTGTGATGAATGGTACCTAGCTGTAAATGTAGAAAAATGTAAGTTAATGCAGATGAGTAGGAAAAACAAACCTGTAATGTTCAAATACAGCATTAATAGTGTGCTTCTTGACACAGTTAAATACTCATATCAAGGCATAATATTGCAAAATGATATGAAATGGAATGCGCATGTAAGGACTGTAGCAGGGCAGGTGAATGGTCGACTTAAGTTTACTGGGAGAATATTAGGGAAGTGTGGTTCATCTGTAAAGGAGACTGCACGTAGAACACTAGTGCGAACCATTCCTGAGTACTGCTCGTACGTTTGGCATCCGCACCAGGTCAGATTAAAGGAAGACATCGAAGCAATTCAGAGGTGGACTGCTAGATTTGTTGCCAGGAGGTTTGAAAAATATGGAAGGATTACGAAGGTGCTTTGGGAACTCAAATGGGAATTCAGGAGGTGGGAGGGAGCAGCGTTCTCTTCGAGGAACACAACTGGGGAAATTCAGAGAACAGGCATTTGGAGCTGGCTGCAGTATGATTGTATTGCCACAATGTACATTTTGTGTTAAGGACCACAAGAGTAAGTTAAGAGGAATTACAGCTCGCAAGGAGGCATATCGACAGTTGTTTTTTCCCCCCTCACTCCAATTGTGAGTGGAACAGGAAAGGAAATGACTTGTCGTGCTACAGGGTACCACCCGCCACACACCGTACAGTGGCTTGCTAAGTATGTAAAGAAGTTTTTCTTCCATTGAACAAAATAATTTTTTTTAAAAAAAGATAAATCTAATTTCCTGACTATGCTATTACACATCTTTGAATTTGTGGCTTCTTTTCTTGTGCATATTTTGCACTTACTAGAAATACCTCAACCCACTAATTCTGGAACACCAAAAGACTCTGACTACAAACATCTGGACCTGGTATCCAGATAATAGGAACATATACAATCAGGATAACTTGTGTTCATCTGAAAATAAACTTTCCTTATCGTGAGATCAGAAATACCTGAAGAAAAAAACTTAATTAAGGTGGCGGAGAAAGTAAATGGCACCTTAAACATTACAGTAAGTGGAAAACTGTGTGCATGCACGAAGTCAAATTCTCTTTAAATGAGAGAAGACATTAAATGTTCTGTCACTCAATAGTAAGTCACCGCAACATATTACAAATGAAAGGATTACTTTTCTCCGAAATTAATGGAATGGACTGGAACACAGTCATTGATGCACTGAGTACTTGCAACCTGAAACTTTCAATACATCTGCCTGTCACTTTAAACCAATGTCAGTTGTCAGAAAAATTAAAAGTTATCCTGCAAGCTGGATATACAACACTAACTAGTACAGCAGTGTGCACCAAAGCCGAAATGACAAATTCACTCACTGAAAAACCTTGGGCTTCATCACGCTGCAATATTTAATCTGTGACAAGAGTGTCGCAGGTTGAACCTACTCATTATCTGACGTCGAAGAAGCAATTATTGGCAATGGTAATGTCTTGGTTTAAATCTGAAAACATCAAACCAATGGTCTTCGTTTCACCATAAGAAATTATGGTATAACTACTGTCAACGTTTCATACTAAACCAATCTTGGTGTGCGGTTTCCATACAAATAAATGGAAAGCTGGTCATCAACAGTAAGTTCACTAACTGCAACCACTGAGGCTTATTTTTCCATAACTGCAATTGTTCATTTTCCTATTTACAGAAAGTAAAAGTGTCTTGTGGGATGGCATCATGTCTACTACAAGCATCTGTGGCTGCTGTAATACTAAAATGCCTCAACATATTTCTGTGTCCAGTAGTAAAACGAAGAAAATGTCATCTGCAGATTTATAGTTTGCTCAGTAATGTAGGACAACTCGGTAAAGAACGGCCACAGTCTCACTTGAGACCATAAGTGTTTGTAACACTCCCAAAACAGCCGCAAATGGGTGGCTTCACAATTACATGCAACTTGAAAATGGCTATTTAACATCCAAAACTGGTTGTCAGATGAATTTCACAGTACAAGTGGAACTGTGTACTACTTTACGATATTCCAACAGCTTTCTGTTGGTCCATCTCACAATGGGAAAACCTAACTTTTATCATCATTTTCTCTGGTTGAAAAAGTTCTCATGCTAGTTGAGGAAGATTCAGACAACAGGAACGGAAGACGCAGTGTTTGCCATAGTGATATTTTGATGTACATTTGTAGCTTTCATATGTATTTTTGCAATGTCGCAAATTCAACAAGCTAATGAAGGCTAAGAGCATCTTCAAAGGAAATTGTTGATCACCGTACAACAATTCTTTTGAACTCTGTAACGTAAATCACAGCCATAATGCCAGTTTTAAAACTGCATTAAACATTTCCAAAAACATATTAATTCTTTGTGGACTAGAGGTATAACAATGATGTCAACTTTGAAGAAGATACGAATAACACACCTCCTGAATCTGAAGCCAAAGTACCACATAACTTGGTTCTTATTTTGTATAAAAATCAAATCATATAATGTGAATAATGTCTGTATTTCACATAAATAGACTTAAATAGTTTCTTTTTGTTTTGAGGCCTCTCTTCCACAACTGCAACTTTACAAGAGATATGGGAGTTAGTCTGTCTTTCATGACCAATAAAGACTTACTTGAATCAGACTTATTTTGCTTTATTTAATACCTCAAGGACTAGGCTGCCAGGGTTTATTTCAACTACCTGAGACAGTGCCTTCTCATAGTTTTCTAAATGTTATGGAGCAGTTTCTACAGCACAGAAATTATGTCAGTTTATTGCATTTGGAACAAGGGTCTATTTTCAATGAAACCATGCAAAGAGACATAGACTTACATCAGTGAACATCCCTTTTACATTGAAATTAAACTATGTAGTTTTTGCAAGAAGGAAAACAACATTGTCCTTTGTTTCCTAAATGCAGACAGAATTAGAAACCTGTTGGCACTAAAATTAAAACTGGTTGAAAATGTAGTTATTTAGCTCCATTCCGCATTAGAATTAAAAATTTCAAAGGATTTTAGAAAACAAAGTCCTACATCACATTCTTCGTAGTAGTACCTGGTATCTTTCCTTGTCACTTTTCCAGATCTTCCCTTGCTTCATTCTGCACAAACTTCCCATCTCCTTTGAGGCCGCTTTGACATTTCTGTAGCTGGAGTCAATTTAGGAAAAGTCTTCCACCAAGTCTGCTTGCAAGTGAATTATTTTGAGAGGAAGTTGATTCAACCAAGCCATCCTTCTTGGATTATTAGAGGCACTGCCAATTCAGTAGCGAATTCAACAAGATGTCTGCTAATAAGCCTCAACTTTTAAATAAACTCATCAATTTAACAATCATCATTGTAAAAACATGAATATGAGCTTTCTTCTGCCACTTCATTTGCTGCCTCACAAAAGGGTAGTATCAGATAAAGTGGTCCATACCAACCATACTTTTATTATAATCCAAAATGCAGCCATGTTTCACCTTCTCTGTCATTCCTAATTTTGTTTTGACATAAACATAGGATGCAGCCAACTTGTGTTTTGTTGTCAGAAGAAATACATTCCTAATGTCTTCCAATTTCACAAACTGCAATGATTTTGTCTGCAAAATGAAAGTACATTTTTTTCAGTTTGTGCACAATTACATCTTTAGCTAGCCTTTTCTACTTTTGAGTACTGTACTATAAAACCATCTTCAAAATAAATAAGAAAGAAATAGCCAATAACGATTGATGCCCTCTGCATTGCATGTGACCTTGTGAAGCACAGCATGTGGCAGCAAGGGAAACGTGAACACTGCAAAGCAAGTAACACACAATATCATTGGTATTCCATTTCTGCCAATACTGCTGTTGCCATCTGTGTTTTATCATGGTAGTACAAGCATCACAGAGTAACTTTATACCAATGATAGGCACAAGAGAAATGTTGGAATACATTTACAAGGCTGAGAACTGTCGATGCCAGTCCTACATCACTCGCCTTTCTACAGCATAATCCTTGTGACATAGGAGCTACATCACTCATCTCCAAAGTCTTAAAGTATCTTCAGTGGTCAGTCTTTTGGTTCCTACATTATTTTCATGCATTCTTCTACAAATAAGAATTCTTTTTTTTTAGCACATTGCACTGTACTGATACACAATATTTTATCATTTGCACATTTTTATACAGCCACTTTCATTTTGTGTGCTTTGTTTTGATCAACCAAGCTAATAATAAATAAAGTAAAAAGTATCTGGTCTACATAACACCTGATTGCAGTTGCAAAATATGGAATTTCCCACATATTACTTGTTAAAATGGTTCCACAACACAGGCTCACCCTTTAACTTAAACCAGTTTTATTCAAGTTTCATCTTCCATAGGCTTCATTCCACAGTCTCTCTTCACCTGTTCTACTGGCTCTGAAATCATTTCTCAAGGTTATTATCCTCAACCACTCAAACATATGCATCTTTTTTCTTTTCAGAGTCTTTCTTTTATTTTTCTCTTCTCTTCAAAGATTACTCTATGATATACCCTGATCTGATGCCCATTTCTTCTTTTGGATTCCTGCATCCCTTCCTTTTGGGCACACTTTAGGGCTAAAGTAGATAATACATTTCTAGGCAGTCTTTATTGTTGTTAACACCGTCTTCTATTGGTTGTAGTAATTTTACTACGAAGTCCTTTTCTGATACAAATGTACCTGTACCTGTCTAACAAAGTTCATCTAAAGCACATGTCACAAAAATTCTGTTCAGGCTTCTGAATACGAATTTCTATTTTTACTCTACCTTCACCTCCACAACTGTAAAAGCCCATGTGTTGGAAAACTTTATAAGTTTTAATTTTGTCCCAGATTTTAGATTTCTGCATACATTTCTGACTTGGTAGGGCTTCAGGACAGCGCTGAAAGTCAATCTGTATATTATATTAACAAAAAAACTATCACTATACTAATTAGTGATTCACACTTACACCATTTAAAATTAATTGAGTAACTCTGAAAAAAATAAAAAAAAATAAACTGCTGCCTCCTCTGTTTTGCTATACAGTTTAATTCAGCTACCCAAACCAACATCATTTTATGCAACCCCCAATGTTATATCTGGTCTTCAAAAAGCACATGCAAGATTTTGATATTCTCTCGCTCACTACACGCAAACTATTAGTCCTATAGAAAAAAATGAACAGGATCTTATTGTAGGAAATTTAATGTAGTTAGATTTTGTACTGAGATATGTTTTCCCTAGAGGTCACAGTTTTTGACTTATTCAAGAAAACAGAAAAGTTACCTTCAAACTCATCCACACTCTCATGCCAGCCCCCACCGGTCAGGATTTCTACTAAATTGTTCATGGCACATTTCCCACATATGACCATTTTTGGTGTTCAGTGACTGACCTCTATACCACTGGCTTAGTTAAGTAGTTAACAATTGTAAAATTTATACTTGTGTAAATTCTACACAATAATTTTTTAATTTTAACGTCATAAAATAAGCTATTACAGCAATGTATTCATCAAGCCTTCCAACTACAAAACTACTGTGCTAGTAAGGGCTCAGTTTGCATCAGATTGTCATGATAATTAGTTTTTGCATAATGTTAAAAAAAAGAGTCATTTTTCTTTCATTACCCTTAGAACATGTTTAAGTTAATAATGTTAATGAAATATCTGACAATGCTGATGGTGTAATAGCCTAATCAATAGAGCAATAGTGTCCAAAAAAGGTCAGGTATCGTGAATAGTTCGTGCAATCACAATTTTTTTTTTTTAGTGGTGGGAGGCGTTGCAAAGAACAACACACTAGAAATCCTGACTGTTGATGGATGGTGGTGGTTGTTGGGATGTTTAAGGGGGACTAAACAGCTAAGGTCACCAGTCCCCCATTCCACAAACAGGCGAGACATGAATTCACGGAACAGGTAAAACCCCAAGGGGAAGGAGACTCCCCCCCCCCAAGGCACTAAAAGAACACAAATTAGGCAACAAACACTACAGACAAGAAGAGTACAGATGAACACCAGACAGAAAGGAACAGAAGAAAATAAGATGGCCGGAGACTGGGTGACTGACCACAAGAACAAAACAAAGGGAAAGAGTCAACCATCCGACGACACACCAAAACAGCAACAAAGATTGAGAGACGCGAGGACAAAAGACACAGAAAGGGAAAGGTGCAGGACCTCCCTAAATAGAACCATAAAAAGGACTGCCATGGATAAAATTTAAAACGTTGTCAGCCATGGAGGCATCGTCACATAAAACCAGAGGCAAAGTGCCCGGGAGATTAAAAGACTGCCGGAGGGTGCGCAGTCGGGGACACTCCAGCAAAACGTGGGCGACCGTCAGCCGGAACCCACACCGACAAAGGGGGGGATCCTCCTGACGCAAAAGATGACCGTGCGTCACGAAGGTATGGCCGATGCGCAGCCGACACAGGATGACAGAGTCCCTGCGAGAAGCCTGCAGGGAGGAGCGCCACACATCGGTCGTCTCCTTGACAGCCCGCAGTTTATTCAGGGATGTCATGTCACGCCACTCAGCAGTCCACATCCCAAGCACCTTACGGCGCAACACCAGCTGCTGATCGCGAGCCGGGAGGCTGATTTCCAAAGCTGGGGCGTCGATCGCCCCTTTGGCCAGCCTGTCAACACATTCGTTCCCCGGGATGCCAATGTGACCTGGCGTCCAAATAAAGACCACCGAACGACCAGAGCGGGTAATGGCGAAAACAGACTCCTGAATAGAGGACACCAGAGAAGAGGTATAGCAGCAGTCAATGGCCTGGAGGCTGCTCAGGGAGTCACTGCAGATGACGATGGACATACCTGAGCGGGAACGCATATGCTCAAGAGTGCACAATATGGCCACCAGCTCTGCAGTAAAAATACTGCAGCCAGCCGGCAAGGAGCGTTGTTCAACATGGGCAGCGTGAGCAAAAGCGTAGGCAGTGCGACCATCAACCAGGGAACCATCAGTGTAGACAGTCTCACATACCGGAAAGGAGGCGAGGAGTGCAAGAAAACGGCGACGGAGGGCCACAGGCGGAACCGAGTCCTTGGGTCCCTGTGCCAAGTCCAGATGGACGGATGGCCGGGGCAAACACCAGGGAGGCGTAGGTGCATGGACCCGGAAGGGAGGCAGAAGAGGGAATGACCCCAGTTCCAACAGCAGGGACTGGACGCGGACAGCTATGGAAAGCCCAGACCTAGGTCGCCGTTCGGGCAGATGGAGGACCATGGCAGGGAATAGCAGGCGACGATTGGGATGGCCCGGCGAGCAATGCACGTGGACAGCATAGTCGGTGAGCAGTCGATGGCGGCGAATCCGCAGTGGGGGAACCCCGGCCTCCACCAGTAGACTATCCACGGGGCTCGTACGAAAAGCGCCAGTTGCAAGCCGAACCCCACAGTGGTGTATGAGGTCTAACAACTTCAACACTGAGGGTGATGCAGACCCATAGGCCAGGCTCCCATAATCAAGCCTGGACTGCACAAGGGCTCTGTATAATCGCAACAGCGTGCAGCGATCCGCACCCCAAGATGTGTGGCTCAGGCAGCGGAGGGCGTTGAGGTGCCGCCAGCACTTTTGCTTCAACTGAGTAATATGAGGAACCCATGTGAGCCGGGCATCAAAGCTGAGCCCTAAGAAGCGGCAAGTGTCCACCACTTCAAGCAGGTGGCCGTCGAGGGAAAGTTCAGGATGAGGGTGGACCGTCCGACGCCTGCAGAAGTGCATAACTCGAGTCTTGGCTGCAGAGAACTGAAAACCATGAGTCAGAGCCCATGATGCTGCCTTGCGAACGGCGACTTGCAGCCTGCATTCGGCGACTCCCGTAGTCGTGGAGCTAAAGAAGATGCAGAAGTCGTCGGCATACAAGGAAGGAGACACCGACGACCCCACGGCTGCTGCCAGACCACTAATGGCCACTAGAAATAAGGAGACGCTCAACACCGAGCCCTGCGGGACCCCATTTTCCTGTATATAAGATGAACTAGAGGCGGCACCCACTTGCACCCGGAAAGAGCGGCGCAATAAAAAGGTTTGAAGAAAAGCCGGGAGCTGACCACGAAGACCCCACTCATGCAACGTAGCAAGGACGTGATGCCTCCATGTGGTGTCATACGCCTTCCGCAGATCAAAAAAGACAGCAACGAGATGCTTACGTCGGGCAAAGGCCATACGGATAGCAGATTCCAGCCGCACCAAATTGTCCGCTGCAGACCGGCCCCGACGGAAGCCACCCTGGGATGGAGCGAGGACACCACACGACTCAAGGACCCAACACAAACGCCGCCCCACCATACGTTCAAGCAATTTGCACAAAACGTTGGTGAGGGTAATGGGACGATAGCTGTCCACTGCCAGTGGGTCCGCACCGGGCTTCAAGATGGGAACAATAACACCCTTTCACCATTGCGACGGGAACACGCCCTCGCTCCAAATGCGGTTAAAGATGGTGAGGATGTGTCTCTGGCAGTCCCTGGAGAGATGCTTCAGCATCTGCACGTGGATGCAGTCTGGTCCTGGTGCTGGTGCTGAATCAGGGCAATCGGCGAGGGCAGCGAGGAATTCCCTCTCGCTGAAAGGAGCATTGTTTTTTGCAGAACGACGCATGTGGAAAGATAACGGCGTCTGCTCGGCTCGCTCCTTGAAAGAGCGAAAGGCGGGGGGATAAGTTGCAGTCGCAGAGCTCTTAGCAAAGTGCGCAGCAAGGTGTTCAGCAATGGCGGCAGCGTCTGTGCAGACAGCGCCGTCCAAGGAGATCCCAGGGACACCCATAGGGGTATGGTATCCGTAAATCCGCCGGATCCGGGACCACACAAGCGAGGGGGAGACACGGGAGCCCAAGGAGGAGACATACCTCTCCCAGCACTCTTGCTTACGCCGTGCAATAAGACGACGGGCCAAGGCACGGAGCCTCTTAAAGGCGATGAGGGTCTCCAGAGACGGGTGCCGCCTATGACGCTGGAGGGCCTGCCTACGGTCGCGAATAGCCTCAGCAATCTCCGGCGACCACCAGGGGACAGCCTTCCTCCGAGGGAGTCCAGAAGAGCGGGGGATGGCAGCCTCGGCCGCTGAAATGATTGACGTGGTTAAGACACGGACCACCTCGTCAATGTCACCCTGTGGGGGAGACTCAATGGTTGCAGCGGAAGTAAAAGCCGGCCAGTCAGCCCTGTGGAGAGCCCAGCGGGGCAGGCGCCCAGAAGAATGACACTGGGGCAGTGACAAATAGATGGGAAAATGGTCACTACCACACAGGTCAGGATGCACCCTCCAGCGGAGGGATGGGACAAGTCCGGGGCTGCAAAGAGAGAGATCGATGGCCGAGAACGAGCCATGGGCCACACTGAAATGCGTGGGAGCACCGGTGTTCAAGAGGCTAAGGTCGAGCTGAGCCAACACATGCTCCACGGCACGACCACGGTCATCGGAGACAGTCCCACCCCATAGAGGGTTGTGGGCATTGAAATCGCCCAGAAGCAGCAATGGTGGCAGGAGCTGAGCCAGCAGCGCAGCCAAGACATGTCAGGGGAGCTCCCCATCCGGAGGAATGTAAACAGAGCAAACAGCAATAGCTGGTGAGAGCTCAACCCTGACAGCGACTGCCTCTAAAGGCGACAGAAGGTATACTGGCGAGCTACAGACAGAGTGGTGAACAAAGAGGCAAACTCCACCTGATGCTCATTGACAGGCAGCACGGTTCTTATAGTATCCCTGATAACCACGAAGGGCGGGGGTCTGCATTGCTGGAAACCAAGTTTCCTGCAGAGGAATGCAGAGAACAGGGGAAGCACTCAGAAGCATCCGGAGCTCAGGCAGGTGGCGGAAATAACCACCGCAATTCCACTGGAGAATGGAAGCAGTAAGGGACTGGGAGGGCGTGAAGGCGACTAAGAGGCAGACGGCGCCTCAGAGCCAACTGCTGCCACCGGGGGAGAGTCAGCTGAGGCCATAGGAAAGGCCCCCGAGGGTTCCGTGAGGGCGAGATCTGCGGCAGAGGCGAGGATCTCCACCTCATCCCCGGAGCCAGGACTATGTACAGCAGGCGGCACTGAAACCGCCGGAACATCCTTCTTCTTGGACACATTCAGTTCCTTCTTCTCACATCTGCCCTTAGGGTGAGAGGGCTGGGAGAGCCTCTCTGAAGGAGCGTCGGAGGCTGACGACGACGCAGAAGCCCTATGACCAGCAGGTGGCGGAACCTTCAGCCACTGGCTGACATCCGGCTGGGTAGGAGAAGAAACGGAGGAAAGGAGAGCCCCGAGGGACCCCTTCCGCGAGAGAGGAACCGGCAGAGGCAACGCCGGTGGAGAAGGAGGGGGAGGGATCGAGCCCCCCGGTTTTTGAGCAGATGTCACTCCCAAAGTAAGCGTGGGGGGAGCGACAGAAGAAGGTTTGCCCCCAACGGCTAAACACACACACACATACATACTGCGTGGAGCGAATGACAGAATAAAAAAATCTTTTGCATAGTTTTTGAAGGCCAGATTTAACATTGCGGGCTGCATAAAATGACGTCAGTAGGGGCAGCTGAATCACCCTGAATAGCTACTGTTTATCTGCTATTAGTAGCTTAATATTTACTTGATTGCAATGGTATATTTCAGAGCAAAAATTTTTACATCATCAATACCAAGTCATATTTATATTATTACATTTGTACACCTTTATAATAAATGTTTTTACATGCCATCCAGCTAACATACATTTTCAGTCTGGATCTAGGTACTCAGATAATTTGCAGAAACAATGGCCCATGATGCAGGTTTTTTATTTTCTTTTGAACTGATGAGGATTCTCAGCTTCTTGCTTTTACGCCGAACAAGAGTTTGCTGTTTAGCTTCCCACCAGAGTACATAACTCCATTCTGAACCCTGAACAAAGAGGCAAACTCTAATGAAAATTATCTTTGTGGTGTGTATTGTGATTATGTACATCACAGTTCAGTAAAAACCAGTTTATATCATAAGCAACAAAAACTATTGATGAGTGAATGTTTTGGTAAGTCAGTGTAAAAATTCAAAAATCCATTAATGGGCTTTTGCATGACATACATTTATCTACCTTAAAATATTCTTGCTACTCAACTCTGTTGAACAAGAACTTTGTTTACATTAGGTGCACTGCCCCAGAAGATAATCTATAAGACAACTGGGAGCAAAAATAAGCAAATGAGACAACTCTCTTGTTTTTAGGAGAACACAGTGAGAGAGACTTCTAAGGGCAAAACATGCAGAACTGAGATTCTAGATTATTTCACCTGTGTGTTGACTCCATCTTAACTTATTTTTCCAGCTGGATCCCAATGAATATTAAACACTTTGCTTTAATCAGTGTATGACCATTACGTTGAGGCTGAAAGGTCATTACCGCTTATCTGGAATTATGTAACATAACTCTTTGTGGGAGTAAGACTTAAACTGTTGGTTCTGAACCACCTGGCTTCTTCGGCTATCATCTGAGCTGTGACAGCTAAGGTTGAGTCTTGCATCTTTTGCTTCTGTTGTGGCACACATTACATTAATAGAATTTTCATGTATCTGCATGTGTCACATCCTAAGTTCTCCATGATATTTCAGCAAACAGGCTTCTTGTCATCTTCAAGTGGTTTCTGATGGCCGCTGCTCTGCTCGTGTCAGCATCCTATATACATGGGCTGTTACCCCCACCATCTCACGGCTTCCATCGCTGTCTGTGAAGCCACCACAGTAAGTGGTGGTGCTGGCAGCGCTGGTGGTGGTGGTGGCGGCGGCAGCGGCAGCAACAGCAACAGTGACCGGCTGCGTACTGTGGTCTACAGTGTCTGCACTATTTTCGGAAGCTGTGGACGCAATATACTGGAAGGTTTTGCTTCTTTTTGGTTCACTGCAGGGTTCCACGCCTGACTCAGTTGTAGGGAACTATATTTTTTCAATAGACCATCTCAGAACCTAATTTCAATTGACTCTGTATCTGCATAATCCCAGGAGGAGGAAAACTGCCTTAGAATCTTGGTTTTGCTTTTGCTTCCATGTTTCTCAGATCTACTGCCAGATCTGATCATCGAAAGTCCTCAACACTGTGCTTTGGTGGACCTTAATATTGGTTCCTATGTCTTGCTCAGTTGGAACCCAGTGTCCCAGCTGATTAAATATCAGTCCTATGAATTTCAATTGTCAGTTGCTTCTTTGAAAATGCAGTCCCAAAATTTATCATTGTAGCCGGCACTTTGGTCTATTGGTAATTAATTTTATGTCCATTTTCAACGCAGAGTTTCGCTAAGATTTGTTAGGCTGCAGTAAGCGGGTGTTGTGCTCACATTCTATTCATCAGTCTTTAATAGTGCGAATGATTTGTCCATTCACACAGAATTTGGAACACCACTATCTTTGTTGAGATACAGGGCATCTTTCATTGTTTTGAGTGGTGAGTGGAAAATCTGTCTTATGTGGTGTTTTTGCAGTAGTATGCCAAGTTTTGATGATACACAGTCAGCAAATGGCATGAAAGTGGTCTTCCTTTGTTCCTCTTCCACATCGCTTTTGGGGCTCTTGTGTCGCAGTGCCATCTAAAGCTGCTGGCTGCTGTATCAATTCTCATGGAAGATGGATTGCAAGTGCCACAGCTCTGCTGTCAGACTTTGTTCATCTGAGATGAAGTATGCGCTGTGTATTAGTGTGTTTAGCATGCTCTTCTTCTGCAAGGAATGCTAGCAGCTAGGTACTTGGAGACATAAAAGGAAGTTTGCTATCTTTTTTTATATTTTCATGGTAAAATGGATGCTTTCAAGGATGGAATTCAGATGTTCTATGAAATCCTGTAGCTTTTTGGGCCCATGTGCTCAAATGACAAAAGTGTTGACAAGATATTGACAGCAAAAAAACAGGTTTCAGTTCATCAGTGCCCAGTGCTCTGTCCTCAAAGCACTTCATGAACAGATTTGTCATCCCCACGAGTCAATTAACAGAAAAAAATTTGTTCACTGGACATGCAGCTTCATCACACCAGCTTTTGTGTGAGGCTACTTTAAGTTTCCCACTTTTTGACAAGGCGTTGGTGGTATTCCTATATTCTGCCACATATTCACCCCCTATTTTTTGAATCCAAGGCCCAAAAGAGGCCATACAGACTGTTGGAAATAATTTTCCAGAAAGGGTTAAAGCATACTATGTTACGAGTGTGTTACTTTGTTCATACTTTAGTTTATTTGCAGTGTAAGTAACATAAAAACTGAAAATAAATGATGTTTCCACATAGGGAATCAACCCATGAACCCTGGATTACCATTCTGTGCTCTACCTGCTGTGCCAACCACTGGTTCATGCCTCACCCTGACTCTCCAAATACTTGACCATCTGGACCTCGCACTCCTCTCACTTTCATTTCTGGTCAATCCTTCCATACACCATAAATCTGGTTGAAATTGACTATGATTAGTAGGTGCTATCCCCTTGTAAGTGCAACCCCAAAGCAATGTAAATCAAAAATTTATGTTTATTGTTAACTTTCTTAATAGTAAGATCCAGTATTCAATGATCAATGTAAAACGTTTCAAACAAAGTAACATAGATATTATGCACAAAATCACTTTGCCCACTGATTGTTCTAGCTGACTCCTGTCTTTTGCCTTTATAAATTTCAAGCTCTTTCAGCAATATCGTGAGCTGGCCTTTATGCACCTATGGAGAATAAGTATACTATTCGCAACGCTCCCTATAGTATAGAGCACTGATAATATCTATAAATATAGGTTTTCTGAAAAGCAGTAGTACATGGCTGTAAATGCTGCTTAAACCTTACGGAAACAGCAATCAGTTTGGTCATTATGAAACTAAACACATTGTTACACTCAATCCAGTATACCCCAGAGCCATCAAATTTATCACATGCGCTTCCCAGCTTATACTTTGCACGATGTTTTAGATTGTTGTTAAATTGGAAACCACATCTAACATTAAATTTTCTAAAACATTTCTCCATTTGCTGGAACATATTGCCATTAAATTCTGTTGGAATGACCCTTTCTTTCCTCACTACTTCTGTTTTCCATATAAGTGTGTATTTGCATAGTTTTTATCTTTTTTTTTTTCTTTAGCATTTTCAGAAAGGCTAAGTATGGACTGTCCGAACAATTTAATTTTGTGTGTCACACTATTCAGCCAGGCTGGTACACAAATTGTAACTCTGCGCACTGTAGAATAATATCTTTATTTAACACAACAACGAAGCAAAATTCTTATTAGGAAAAGCAGCTTAAGAGAAGCTTATCATGTGAGCAAAACCATCTCTTTAGAACAATAATGTGTAGGTACATACTCTACTGAAATAAAAGAAAGTTGCACTCAAAAGTCAAAGACTAAACAGACTCTGTCAGTGCTGAAATGCAGCACTTCTAATGCTAGCACATAAACACCTTAACAGCCATGATAAAAATGACACTAAACACAACTACAGCAAACGGCATTGTTGATCGCTACAGCCTATTGCAAGAGCACATAATGAACAAAATGTCATTTGCTGAAAAACCACTGGCTGTTGCAATTTGCTTGAAAATACTAAGTTCTTTATGTTCTTCACAGTTAACCAAAGACAAACAAAAGAGCTGGTGAATCAATGGGACAAGAAATGCTTTTCTATATCACAGTGATTGGCATGAACTGGCATTGATCATAATATCGGTACATGTATTTATTTACTCGTTCGGCATCACAGAGGCATAATTTACAATATTCTTATCACTATATACTAAAAAGAAAACAATATAATTCTACACTATATTAGATATGTTTTTGAGCCACTCTATGGCTGAGTCACTGAGTCTATGTATGTCCATGAGTTCACCACCATAGCCATACACTTTGCACACGAGTAGATGGTCCATTGTCTGTATTTCATCGCACTCACATACAGCGCTGTCTGCCAGGCCCCACTTGTTCATCAGGTGTTTACATCTCCCAGCACTCGTTCTGACCCGGTTTAGAGCTGTCCACACTCATCTTGGTAGGTTGAAGCCATCAATCTTCTTGTTCGGATCGTGTACTAAGTTCTTGTTCTTAAATTCACTTGCCGACCATACTTCGTTCCAGGCCCTTCTCGGCTCAAAGGCTAGTAGTTCTTCACCGATTTTCCAAAAAGGTGATCTGGATTTAGGCCTGTTTGTCGGTGTCAGATCTTGGTGGATAGGGAGGTCCGGGTTGTCTATAATTTTCCTGTAGGTTTTTAGGGCTAGCTGTGATCGCCTGATTTCTGGAGGCTCTATGTTCGCCAGTACAGGAAGCCATGCACAGGGGGTGGCCCTGAGTGTTCCCGAGATTATTCGCATTGTCTCCCTCAGCTGGACATCCACTTTAGATACGTTTGCACTTCTCCTCCAGACTGGTGAACATTATTCAGCTACACTGTAGACAAGGGCTAGTGCTGAAGTTCTCAAAGTGCTCGCTCTACATCCCCATGTTGTTCCAGCCAGTTTCGAAAGGATAGCATTGCGCGATTTTAGTTTTTGCTTTGTGTCTTCGAGGTGTGAGCTGTACGTTAGGGTCCGGTCTAGTTTCACTCCCAAATATTTAGGCTTATCCTCATGTCTTACGCTTTGGCCATTCGAAAAGATCTGTAATTTTCTGTGTGTCTCTCTGTTGTTGAGGTGCATTATAGTGCTGGTTGTTTTGTTGGGGTTGGGAAGTAGGTGCCACTTGGAGTAATAGGTGTTCAGGACTTCAAGGTCTGCATTCAGTGTTTCGTCGAGATCGTTGTAGTTTTTACTCTGATATGCGATCGGTACATGTAGATTTTCTGAAAATCAAAACTTTACGGTTGTTGTAAACTTTCTTGATAGTTAGTTCCTTTCTTCTACTTCCAGAGTAAAAGTTATTTTTGGGTGTGTCTTGCCTGTTACTTGGGCAAAAGGGTTAATCTCATAAGTGCCACATTCAATCAGTAATAAAATATTGCTGACATTATGTTCAAGGTAAACAGTTTCTTTTTTCTCTTAGTTGCAGAAATTTGGCAAAAAAATTACATTCTAAATCATTCACAAATATAACCGCAAAAGTACTAGCCAGACTATTGTCAATCCCAAAACTATTATTGAATTTGGTGGGTAAATTTTAAGTGTTTCCATTCTGCCAGAGCAATTTTCTGGAGATTCAGTTTCATTTGGATCACTAGTTGTGTTTATTTCTTGTCTACTAATGTTCCAAATCATTTTTGCTTTATTTTTGGAGTGTTTTATTTCTTAAGCATAGTACACAAGATTTGCTTTTTTAATGGCGATGTTATAGGTGTTCTTTGAATTACTGGAGCTCTATATTCCCAGTACAAGATAGTTTAATCCCAGGAGTTATTAACCCAGTAGCCTTGCTTTAGCTCAATTTTGCCCTTATCTGTTTTAGGATGAAACAGGATTTAAAGTGCTGTAAGAATGTGTTTCAGAAAGAAAGAAATTTTCCACGTGCACTTTGGGTCATTTCTGTTGCCACCCTGTTTCCCCAGGTGACAGTATATGTGCAGCCCAACTGTCTGCGTCCTGAGTTACTCATGCAAAAGTGTGAGGAATGTGGGATACTGCATGAAAACCACAACCAGGCACACCGACAATCGTTTTTAACCTGTCAGATGGATTCAATCTGGGGCATGAACACCTCTCCACCCTGGACATGGCACTGTAAAATGCACAGCTGTCCTGGTGGGCAGGTACCTCCCTCTTTTTATTTCTTAAAACCATACAAACAGAGACCTTCCTCTTATTTCTTCAAACAATACAATCAAATTTTGTGAACTTGTCTCGTATTTAGGTCACTTCACCATACATGTCTCTGAATACGTACAAATTTCTTGTGGAAACACAATTTGTTAACAAACAACAACTTCAATCAAGCACAGATGTGTGAGGTACAAGTTGTGTAGTGTACCCTCATCCCCAATTGCAACTTTCACTGTACATGTACGACATTCATATCAAAATACTCATCTGATGTTTGCCCATTATCTAATATGGGATCCGATTTACCAAGCAGTTTTCATTCCCATAGCAACAGGTGTGTTAAATATGGCACCGTGCACAAAATATGGCTTAAACTTTTATATTCAGGCTGTGTTTCAGATCAATAAGTTACCACAACCTTTATTTTACATTCACTTTCATTGTCTTTGCCAACTCACCATATTGCCTATCAACTTAATCCAGAATTTGAACTACGCTACTGATCAATCTGTCACTGTAGCCAAGATTTTACAGGAGTCCACTACCACACTCTAGTTGACTACCACACTCTAATTGGTACGCAAGACATATTAGTATTGACAAAATATGCTGGATACTTACTTGCATGAAGGAAGCTGAAGAGACCATAATGGCTTGGGAGCTTTCCCTGATGTCGAAGTAACAGACTTCCAATCCCAGCCATTTATTTCACCCACAGTACCAGTCAGGAGAAATTTGCTTGTTGTGGCCATGCTACATATTTGTACATCCTTGTTGACCAGAAAGTGATATTCTGGTTTTCTAAATGGAGGAGAAACATCCTCTGAAGGACTTAGTATTTTCTGTAAACTGAAGAAGAAATAATGTCAGTCCATTTACATAACAAATAGACCTATCAGAAAATTCAAACAATTACCCATCTACAATAAATAATTAACTAGAACTACTTGTGTGCAGATCCGTGTTCCAGACACTAAGTAGTGTCCCTGCATCTCAATATATCATGATCTGAAATATTTCAATAATATACTGTATATCCTTTTACAAGAAACTATTTCATTCATTTCAAGTCCGCCAAGGAGGCTGAAACTACGGGAAATATGTACAGGTGGCCTGATGGATTCACGAAGTTGCTGTGAATCCCATATTGTCTATGATGATACCGTATTTAACACAGACTCAACAGGAATGTCACCGCCAAAAGGCAAACGTTCTTTGGTAGCTACACACCCTTCCAAAATTCTTGTAATACTATATTTAACACTTTACAAGTTACACATTGTTGAACACACCCATACAGAACTTCCGTCTCACGAGAGCAAATGCAAAATAAATTTTAGAAAACTGTAAGATGTTGCTTAGTCATTTCTCTGTATCGCAGGAAAAATGTGTCTGGCAATTCTTAAGACTAAATGTTTCACAGAATTTAAATCCAAATAAATAAATTCGTGTAAGAAAGAAATCAACTTCTAAACAGAAACAAAGGACAACTTACTCGTAAACGGCTACATCACCATATGTATTGCCAGCACACATGTAATTACCGCATGGCGAGAATGTCTGACACAGCACCGTGTTGTACACCCACTTATCTACCATGATTGTAGATGTAAACAATAAACATAATCACACAGCACGCGGGTAACAGAAGCTAATCACAGATATAACACACTACTTACTCACAGCCGTCTCTATCAGGCGGCTGTGACTTGCTGTACCACACACGCTCGATCGATTTGCCAATTGTAGTACTGATCGGAACGACAACGACTACTCGATTATACCATAAAAAGATTTTTATTGTCCTTTAGGAAAGAACCACAGTCTAATATAATAGTCGCGACAATATGCCTTGATTTTGTTGATACCGCGCCAGCAGAGCCCAAAGCGGCCAGTAACTTAAACTGTGAGTTCGGCGCGATCGTGAAAGCGAATAGTGGTTGTCTATTTTGATTTCTACAATGGTTTTTACAAGCGGAAGCGTTTGTAGCGGAATAAATTGTACAACAACAGGAAGAAGACACCACAGCTGTCTATTTTTAGGTTGGTTGGTTGTTTTGGGGAAGCAGACCAGACAGCGAGGTCATCGGATTAGGGAAGGACGGGGAAGGAAGTCGGCCGTGCCCTTTGGTAGGAACCATCCCGGCATTTGCCTGGAGCGATTTAGTGAAATCACGGAAAACCTAAATCAGGATGACAGGACGTGGGATTGAACCGTCGTCCTCCCGAATGCGAGTCCAGTGTCTAACCACTGCGCCACCTCGCTAGGTGTGTCTATTTTTAGGTTTCCTAAGGATCCTGAAAGGTATATACCATCATGTTACTAAACTGTATCGTCAGGATTTACTTGCAAACTACATGTGTATTAATCATCAATGTTTCATTTTGAGAGCAGAAAATGGCTAGTTAATAGCAGACGAGAAGACCTTATGAAAAAAGACCCACTTTACCTGTATAATAATATTAGGTTTTGTTCGCTACATTTCGAACAAAACCATTTCAAGAACGCAGACAATAATAAACTCGTGTGGAATGCAGTACCCACAATGTTTGACATCCCAAATAAGCCACCTCAACTGACGATGAAGAAGAAACTGCCACAAAGATTCGACAATCCATCTAAAGCTGTAAAACAGTCCTATGACACAGAAGCAGCCAGTTCAACTCTCCATGTATCAGTGCCAGATTCGTGTGAATCGTCAACACATACCTGCTTTGACGATGAAGTGATTAGATTAAGTACAGTTATTCGTGTCTTACAAAAGCGTAATGTTTGGTATGTATTTCATTCATTTCTGTTATTATTCACTTAATTTTTCTTGCTTCCTTCGTGTGATGACATTATTTTGTTAGCACCTTGTTCATTGACAGATTGTTTGAAAATTATTTAAATATTTGGTTTTGCGTGAAATGTAATCAGCTCATTATAATGAAACTTCCTGGCAGATTAAAACTGTGTGCCGGACTGAAACTCGAACTCGGGACCTTTGCCGTTCGCGGGCAAGTGCTCTACCAACTGAGCTACCCAAGCACGACTCACGCCCCGTCCTCACAGCTTTACTTCTGCCAGTATCTCGTCTCCTAACTTCCAAATTTTACAGAAGCTCTCCTGCGAAACTTGCAGAACTAGCACTGCTGAAAGAAAGGATATTGCGAAGACATGGCTTAGCCATCATCAAAGCTGTGAGGACGGGGCGTGAGACGTGCTTGGGTAGCTCAGTTGGTAGAGCACTTGCCCACGAAAGGCAAAGGTCCCGAGTTCGAGTCTCGGTCTGGCACACAGTTTTAATCTGCCAGGATGTTTCATATCAGTGCACACTCTGCGGAGTGAAAATCTCATTATGGAGCTCATTATAATGTTTCAACATATTTCTCCCACTATTTGGCAGTTGCTTGTCCCACTTAGAATAATATAAAGATGAAGGTCGTACTTCTGGCAACAGGCGGCAATGACAAACACAGTAGGCCTACAGAACGATAAATGAGCTGTCAATCGCTTTTCCTTGAAGAGGTACATGTCTGTGCTTGTTACATGCGAATCCGTGTATTTATATTCTTTTGATATCAACGTGGTAAGCTGCAATTCTATCCAACGTCACAAGTGCTTCTTCACGAATGTGTTGTAGCTTGCCACTCGATTCGTGGTTTTTGTCCATACTTGCGCTTAGTTTAGAATCATTCTTAGAAACATATACGCCTTCTGATACTATACAAACCATTGGCGGCAAGAAAATCATTCAAATATTTCGTAAATTACGTAGGAAATGGATGCAAAACAAACATTATGCTTACGACGCGTCTGAATTTCATCTTACTCGCCGCTTGGAGCGCTACTGTCGCTCCCTTTGTCAAACGGTATCTACTTTTACAGCAGTGATTGTTGCGACTGTTATATTAAACTGTGAAAGAACATTCTTTAATTTAAATTATTACACAAAATAATGAAATATAAAGCACTAGAATTAATAAATAATTGTAAGTGTACATAGAACAAAGTGTGTGTGTGTTTTTTTATAACTGTCGACTTCCAAATTCGGAGAACTACCACAATCTAACATAACAGTCGCGATACTCACTGCTGTTAAAGTTGTTACCATTTGACAGCTGGAGCGACACTAGCGTTCCAAGCAGTGAGAGAGGAGAACTTCAGACGCGTCTAAACATAATGTTTGTTTTGTTTCCCTTTCCTACGAGATTTGGGAAATATTTGAATTATTTTCTTGGCTCCGACAGTTTGTGTAAATGTTGTAAGACATAGATGTTTCTAAAATAATTCTAAAATAAGCGCAAGTAGGGATAAAAATAACAAATCCAGTGGCAAGTTACAATACATTCATGAAGAAACACTTGTGACGTTGGACAGAATTGCAGCTTACTGCGTGGATATCAATGTAATATAAACACATAGATTCACACATAAGAAACTGCTCCCAGCCACGACCGCATTACTTACCACCATCTCAAACACTGCACTCCCTCCTTCCTTGCAGTCCTTGCCGCCCTCTACAATGTAATCCTTGCCACTGGCTTCTACCCCGACAGTGGAAAACCTCCCATATCTTGATGTTCTCCAAACCCAATAAGCCTCCTTCTGATGCCTCTTCCTGTCACCCTATACATCTCACCTCAGTGTTCAGCAAGCTCTTGGAATCCAACTTTACCCGGTGCATCCATCACCACCTCCACTAACACCACCTCCTCCCCAACACCCAATGTTGCTTTCGATCTTCCTTCTCTGCCAATGACCAACTCCTATGCCTTGCTCATCTCCTCTCCCTCCAGCTTAACTCCTGTTGCTCTACCATTTTTGTCTCCCTCGACCTCGAAAAGACCTATGACCGTGTATGGCATCCTGGTCTCCTGTTTAAACTCCAGACCTACACCCTTACTATCAACTATGTCTGTCAGATTGCCTCCTTCCTCTCCCACCGCCTCTCCTACATGACCATCCATAGCGCCAATTCCCACATCTTCTACCCCTCCACAGATGTGCCCCAGGGTTCTATCTTCTCTCTCTGCTCTACCTTCTGTACATGGCAGATATACCCCAACCCCCCCCCCCTCCAGTCCACCTCCTGCAGTATGACTTCACCATCCTTGCCTTCGCTCCTACCCTTCAATGGTCCCAATGCCTCATCCAGAATCACCTTGACCTTTTCGCCACATGGTGTAAGCAGTGGCTCCTTAAAATCAATCCTTCCAAGACCCAGGCAATCATCATAGGTTGTACCACTCACTCCTTCTGGCTCCTTGATTTTTCCCTTACCATCTGCATCTGTCCTGTCTGTGTCTCCACAACCCTCACCTACCTTGGACACACCATTGAACGTCACCTCACCTGGATCCCTCATATCTGCTCTATCCAATCCACAGACCACAAGCACCTCCAACTCCTTAAACTCCTCTCTGGCCAGATGTAGGGGTTGAACCCCTCTACCATCCTCCATACCTACAAATTCTTAACCCATCCCATCCTCTGTTATGCCAGTGGCACCTGGATATCCGCCACCCCCTAAATTCTATAAGCCCTCCAGATTCTCAAGCGCCATGCACTCTGCCTCACCTTGCGTATATGCCTCCTGTCCCCCATGCGGATCCTCTGTGACCTGATTCCTCCCGCCCTCCCAACCTGCTCCTTTTCCTCAAATGTGTCTGCACCCTCTACACCTCCCACTGACTTGATCCTCCTCATCCCCTGATTGCTTCTCTCCTCTCCATCCCTGTCAGCTGCCGTGCCTTCACCATTGTGTGCCCCCTACCCTCCACCTCTACACCCTTCATCCCCTTTCCCAAGGTGACTTCCATCAACTCCCCCTCCTGGATGATGCCCTCTCTCCCTCCATTTATTGTTCCTATCAACTCTGATCCTCACCTCCCCCTCCTTCCCTCTGTCCTTTTCCTGGGCTCCCTCTTCCCCCTTTCTATCCTGTTTTCTTCCTGCCTACCCTCTCTCTAACTCCTTTCTGTCCCCCAAGTCCTTTTGCTTTCCCTTCCACTAGCTTTCCCACTCCGTCTCACGTCCACCTTGCCCCCTCTTTTTTCTATGTCCTCTCCCTACATCGACTCACCCCGTTTTTTCTTTTCCTCTCCTCCCACCTTTTTCCCCCTCATCAGGCCGGTTCCTCCGCCCACCCCCATCTTCCGTCGTGTCGCCTCTGTAGTGCTGTTTTAAGTGAATGTTCAGTGTTGTGCATCTCCTGTCAGTGTTGCGAACAGCCACCATACTGTCTCGAGTTGTGTTTTTTTTATCTTGTGGGGTCAGAAACCAGACTGTCGCCATGTTTTTTAACTGTTCCTGTCTACTTACTGTGTGTCTTCATCCACATCGTTAATATCATGTTTTTATATTTCAACTTCCACGACTTCCACCATTTTACAGTTTTTTAAGTAACCGTTTAACGCCTTTTTTATTGTTTGTTTACATTCTCATTATGTTTTTCAAACTTTTCTGTAGGCTGTAGAGCGGCCTATTATGCTGCTGCCAGCCCCCCAGAGGGGGAGAGGGGGGGGGGAGGGGAATCGAAATACAATAAATGAAAAAAAATACGTAAGAAGCACAGACCTGTACCTCTACAAGCAAAAGGGATCGACATCCCATTTGTGGTTCCATAGACCACAGTGTTTCAGTCATTGTCGCCTGTTTCCACAAGTACAACCTTCATCTTTATATTTTCTAAGTGGGGCTAACAACTGCCAAGCAGTGGGAGAAATATGCTGTTAGTGTAAACCTCAAGTCCTCAAAGCCAATAATACCATCAGAAGTGCTGTCATATGTTAAATTTACCATTAGAGACTTTTCATCCAATGGCATATGCGCTAGTTTATCAGTATCAGAGAAATGCTGTACCTTCTGCATAAAGAGGTAGAACATATTGTCACTCATCTTACATTTAATTTGTATCCCTTCCACATACCTCTGTAATGTACGCACTGATCGAAACATAAATCAGCAAACAGCTTATTTTTGTCTTTCCATCGTACAGATGGTATGCTAATTTGACTTAACAACAAGTCAAGGGCATCTTTTTTTTAAATATCGGGCCCTATAGTCTTTAAAATTTGTTTGTCCTTCTTCAGTTGATTCTTATGATACAGTTTCTGTTGGTGTCTGTACTCAAAATGAGAGGCACTTTCCTTGTCCTGTAATACATTTGCACGGAGTCTAGCGATCTTCAGATTCTGATACTCCACACGCATTTTCTAGACACAAATAACTAGTCTTAATTTTACCACTTCATCGTCAAAGCAGGGCTGTGTTGACGATTCAGATGAATCTGGCACTATTTATTTAATTTAATCGTATGGCCAGGGCCCCCTGTCAGCCAGACTGTTCGCCGGGTGCCGGTCTTTCAATTTGACTCCATTTCGGCGACCTGCAGTCGATGAGGATGATAGATGATTATGAGGACAGCACTACACCCAGTCCCTGGGTGAAAAAATTCCCTCACCCAGCCATCAGTTGAACCCGGGCCCAGAGGATTGACAATCCGTCATGCTGACCATTCAGCTACTGGAGGCAGACAATCTGGCACTGATATATGGAGAGTTGAACTGGCTTCTTCTGTGCCATAGGAGCGTTTTAAAGCTTTAGGCGGATTGTCGTACCTTTTAACAGTTTCTTCTTTATCATCTGTTGAGGTGCCCTATTTGGAATGCCAAACAATTTGGTTAACTGCATTCTACATTGTCTGCATTAATGAACTGGTTTTGTTCGACATGTAGCGGACAAGACTTAACATTATTATAAAGGTAAACAGGGTCATTTTTCAAAAGATGTTCTACTCTGCTATTCATTATCCATTTTCTACTTCTAAAACGAAACATTAATCATCAATATACATGTAGTTTGCAAGCGAATCCTGACGATACAGTTTAGTAACATGATGGTATATGCCTCTCAGGGTCTTTAGGAAACCTAAAAAAAAGACAGATGTTATCTTCTTCTTGTTGTCGCTGCAATTTATTGCCCTACGCTATGTTCCCATTTGTAAAAACCATTGTACATGCCAAAATAAACAACTACTATTCGCTCTCGCTTTCACGATCGCTCCGAACACAACAGTTTAACTTACTGGCTGCTTGGCGAGTTGGTGGCGCACTAGGCAACAAAACCGATGCGAAGTGCCGCGACTGTTATGTTAGACAGTGGAACTAGCGAACCCGACATATAAGCGGATACAGAATAGTTAACTCTACACAAAACAGAGCTTTCAATATAATATCGTGCAGTAGATGGGCGCTTTTCCATAACGATCACCTTAAGAACAAAGATGTTTCACTCCCTAATATCTATATACGCAATTGGACATCAACACATGCACCAAAGAATGAATTCTTCCCATTTAAATAGCTACAAATTAAATTTTAACAACTAACGAAAATAACAAAACATGAAGACTGAATATTGAGCAGAAGTCAAGCTTATGGCAGGATACGTCGCATGCAGATACATAAGCACAATAATTCTATTAACACATGTCGATAGGAACAAATAAGAAATAGTATTTACAGTTACATATCCAAGAATGGAATTTCGACAAATGAAAATTACGGTACACGAAAATTGTGCTACTGTCAAGCATATGGTAGGGCTAATATACACACATGCTTAAAGCATCAAAAACATTTTCCATGCTACCAAACCTAAAAGATGATGATAAATTGCTATTAAGTAATACTTGAATATTCATCAAATGCTTCTTAATGTTATTACACAATCGTTTAATTCAAAGAAATTTCATTGCAGTTTCCTCCATACAGATGTACGATACAATGACATGTCTGCTTTGACAAACAATGCACTTTCAGCTGACCTGTTTTGATGAATTCATTCTTGGTGTCTAAATATCCAGATATAATTAGTCAAGCGTGAATGTCATAAACGACAGAATATAGGAAAATTTTGCCATGTGACCACAACATCACTTTCAGTAACTTTTTTCTAAGCTTTATGACTGGATAAGGATATGCATGGTGTTGTTTGAAATACATGCATAGATTTTCATTATGCCATTTCTTAACCAGAAAAACCACTGGTTAAAAACTAAAACCAGATATAAGAGAACAAAGCAAGAGATTACTTGTACAGTATTTATTCAACTTATTTTCAGCTAAAGGGTTTAAGGAAGCAATCATATTATAATCATCAATGTTTGCATGGTTACAGTTTTTGGAAAATCTTCTACTGATAAGGTACAGAAATACATTAAATCGTTTCTTATAGTAAGCCACTACTTGTCACTTCCTACAATATCTCCACATACGCAAAAAGTCTGTAAAACTTTATATATGCAAGCGACTCTTCATTTATCTTACAAAGATCGGCATTTCGCATCAGTCTACTTTAAGTTTGAACATTTTTAATTTCAGCTTTAGTTAGTGTATCGAAACAATGAGGCAGATTGGGGAAAATTCTTTGGAATCGTATCTTCACAGTAACTGTGATCGAACATGTGGGTATGTCTGTTGATTTCCTTTCACGTCTTTCGATATATCAAATGGTATAATGTCCTCTGCTTGGCAAGTGACCGTAGATCTGTTGTTACGTATGCAGAATTTTTCGGAATTGTTCCTATATATCAGCCTCTGTTGGGTAGGAGACCTAAGGTATACCTCTCATCGGCACTATAACAATAATTGCTAGCCCATTCTGGGTCACCAAACACATCTAGCATCCGAAAAATGTTATTTTATTAATAGTGATACACATTTATTATGCTTAACGTAGCACTCTTTACTAACATGCAATTTACCATGTAGATTAGGCCACCACCTCATCTTTAAACATCATTTCTACAATTACAACAATGTTCTACATCCTGGAGGACCTCCTCACTACAGATCAGTTGTAATGAAAGTAAATCTAATCTAACCCAAGAAAACTCACCTTTAAAGACTAAACAAGTAGTCTTTGAAAGACTACAGAAACAGTTTTCCATATGTTGCATACCTCACAACGATTTAAGTGAAAATATTCGCAATCTGTATTTCTCTGCACTGAGAATTGCATCAGTAGTAGGCTGTCTTCACGACATTGCCAGTTCTCATAACTACATCTTCTGTAAGGTCCGCTGTAATTGTGGTGTGACACGATGAGAGGGATACAATTTTAAGGCTTTTGTACTTAGCTATTTGACAGAGGTATCTAATGTAATTTAGGAAATATCATTCCAGCACCTGAATTTCCAGGAACAAAGTAATGCACTGACGGTTTACAAGCAATCTCATCTGAATTATCACCCTATACCTTTAATTTTGAAACATGTTTTGAACACACACACACACACACACACACACACACACACACATGACGCCGATCCTGTTTTATACTGTTTTCAGAATAAAAGTATTCAGGCATGTAAGAGCTAAATTTTCTCCAAATTAGTGTCCAGATTAGAGTCTACATTTATTTTACTACATCAACAGTAAGTTGAGTTTTGTCTTTTACAGATAAAATTAGTAGATGGCAAAGCAGTTTTACAACAAACAAAACCTGAAAACTATAGAAGCAAATGATAATTTAGTGTAACAGTATTGCTTGGTAGATAAGCAGTATTTATTTATTTAGTGTATAAGACTCTGAAACCTTCATGGTGGCCAGAAAACATGTGGTTCTTGTTGTGGTCTTCAGTCCAAAGACTGCTCTCCTTGCTACTCTATCCTTTGCAAGCCTCTCCATTCTCAAGTAATTACTGCAACCTACATCCCTCTGAATCTGCTAACTGTATTCATCTCCTGGTCTCTCTCTACAATTTTTACCCTGCATACTTCCCTCCAGTACTAAACTGATGATACGTTGATGTTTCAGAATATGTCCTACCAACTGATCCGTTATTTTAGTCAGGCTGTTCCATAACATTCCCTTTTCCCCAATACTATTCAGTACATCCTCATTTGTCACGTGATCTATCCATCTAATCTTCAGCATCCTCCTGTAGCATCACATTTCAAAAGCTTCTTTTCTCTTCTTGTCTAAACTGTTTATCGTCCATGTTTCATATCCATATGTGGCAACACTTCAGACAAATACTTTCAGAAAGGACCTCCTCACACTTAAATCTTTACTCGATGTTAATAAATTTCTCTTCTTCAGAAACGCTTTCCTTGCCATTAACAGTCAACATTTAATACCCTGTCTACATCGGCCATCCTCAGTTTTTTGTTTCCCAAGTAGCAAAACTCATCTACTACTTTAAGTGTCTCATTTCCTAATCTAATTCCCTCAGCATCACCTGATTTAATACGACAACATTCCATTATCATCGTTTTGCTTTTGCTGATGTTCATCTTATATTCTCCTTTCAAGACACTGTCCATTCTGTTCAACTGTTCTTCCAAATACTTTGCTGTCAGCAAACCTCAAAGTTTTTATTTCTTCTCCCTGGACTTTAATTCCTCCTCTAAATTTTTCTTTTGTTTCCTTTACTGCTTGTTCAATGTATAGACTCAATAACCTTGGGGATAGGTCAAAACCCTGTTTCACTCCATTCTCAACCATTGCTTCCCTTTTGTGCCCCTTGGCTTTTGTAACTACCATCTGGTTTTTGTAGAAATTTTATACAGCCTTTTGCTTCCTGTATTTTACTCCTGACTCCTTTAGAATTTGAAAGAGAGTATTCCAGTCAAAACTGTCAAAAGCTTTCTCTAAGTCTACAAATGCTATATATGTAGCTTTGTCTTTCTTTAACATAGGTTCTAAGATCATCCGTGTGTTCATTATTGCCTCACGTGTTTCTACATTCCTATGGAATACAAACTGATCTTCACTGAGGTCACTTTCTACGAGTTTTTTCCATTCCTCTGTAAAGGATTCGTGTAAGTATTTTGCAGCCATGACTTATTAAACTGATAGTTCGGTAATTTTCACAACTGTCAGCACTTGCTTTCTTTAGAAGTGGAATTATTATATTCTTCTTGAAGTGTGAGAGTATTTCACCTGTCTCATACATCTTGATTCCCAGATAGAAGAGTTTTGTCACAGCTGGCTCTCCCAAGGCTCTAAGTAGTTCTAATAGAATGTTGTTTACTCCAAGGGCCTCGTTTCTACTTATGTCTTTAACTGCTCTGTTAAATTCTTCATGCAGTATCATATCTCTCAACTCATCTTCATCTATGCCCTCTTCCATTTGCATATAGTGCACTAATAGACAACGTCCTTGAACAGACCCTCTATATTCCACATTTCAGTTTTCACTTCTCTGCTTAAGGCTAGTCTGCAATCTGAGCTCTTGGTAGTCATACAGCATACAGGTGGTTCTCTTTTTTCTAAAGGTCTCTAATTTTTCTGTAGGCGCCATCTACCTTACCGCTAGTGATGCTTCTACATCCTTACATTTGTCTTCTGGCCATTCCCACTTAGCCATTTTGCACCTCCTGTTGTCTCATTTTTGAAATGTTATTGTGCCTTTACGCTTGCTCCATCTACTGCATTTTTATACTTTCTCCTTTCATCGATTACATTCAATATCTGTTGTGTTGCCCAAGGATTTCTACTAGCCCTCGTCTTTTTACCTACTTGATCCTCTGCTGCCTTCACTATTTCATCTCTCAAAGCTACCCATTCCTCTTCTACCATATTCCTTTCTCCTGTTCTAGTCAATCATTCCCTAAAGCTCCCTCTGAAACCGTCTACAACCTCTGGTTCTTTCAGTTTATCCAAGTCCCAGCTCCTTAAATTCCTGTATTTTTGCAGTTTCTTCAGTTTTAATTGCACTTCATTACCAGTAAATTGTGGTCAGAGTCCACATCAGCTGCCGGAAATATTTTAAAATTTAAAATCTGCTTCCCAACCATTACATAATCAATTTGGAACCTTCAGGTGTCTCCAAGTCTCTTCCACATATACAACGTTTTCTCATGATTCTTAAACCAAGTGTTAGCCATGATTAAATTATACTCTCTGCAAAATTCTGCCAAGCAGCTTCCTCTTTCATTCCTTTCCCACAGTCCATATTCACGTACTACTTTTCCTTCTCTTCCTTTTCCTTATATCGAATTCCAGTAGCCTATCCATGTTCCTATTTTTTACGCATTACTAAACCTATTCCTGCATTTCCCCTACTTGATTTTGTATTTATAACCACATATACCTTTAATCTATCCATTTCCCTTTTTAAATTTCCTGATCTACTGCCGAATTAAATGATTTGACATTGCATGCTCTGATCCATAGAACACCAGTTTTTTTTTCGTGTTGATGATGTCCTCCTGAGTAGTCCTTGCCCGGAGATCTGAACGGGGGACTATTTCAGCTCCAGAATATGTTACTCAAGATGATGCTATCATCATTTAACTATAGAGTAGATCTAGATGCTCTCAGGAAAAATTACGGCTGTAGTTTCGCCTTGCTTTCAGCCATTCGCAGTGCAAGCACAGCAAGGCCGTGTTGTATGATGTTACAAGACATGTAGAATATTTATCACATTAAATGTCACCTCTATCATTCTTAACTCTAATAATGTATGGTGTAGATAGCGGTTGTAAGCAGTGTAACTCAGTTCTACGCAAAATAAATCGACTTTAAGTAGAAAGAAACTGAGGTTAAATATCGACTGTTGAAAAGAAATGTAAAAACTTAAAGTGATAATCTTCTGTTGTATTCTTTGGCCAATTAGGTATCTATGTAAGCCCTTTACTGTTCAGTTGCCTTTGTGTGAAATGCTCTTTAAATGCACCAACTGCCACAATTTTCTCCATATTCTGAAGTAATTGACACTAAAATTACGGAAAGAGATATTGAATGCCTTCAAGGAGTCTGAAATAACAGCAAATCTCAAATAATCAGAGACCGCCAAGAAACAAATTTAATCGCACAGTCATATAGAAACAACTAATTGTATTGGATGTGTTGATTCAAGCTTAAAAGCTATTTTAAAAAATCTGTGGCAAACTATAGGAAACAACTTGAAGCGTCTCTCAGTTTATGTACAGAATCCATAGATTTTTCATAAACGAATAATGTTTGTCCAGTCCCATCTCGTGAACATTGCTGAAAGAAGCGTTTCTTGTCTAACATCAACAACAAAAATGAAGTTTTGAAAAGAGTAGAACAAAGTTTGTTAGAATTTCTATCTTGTTGACAAAATTTACTTTCATCTGAGTTCTGAAAAAAGGCAGCAAACTGGGCCATCTCTGTGACATAGATGTAGAGGTCGGATGTAGAACAACATACATAACATTTTGATGCTATAATGACATTATAAATTGTATAGTACATTTCGTAAAGTGATGTAATCTTGCCATCATTCATTCACCTTAATGTGTAGAGGTTTCATTTTGGATTATATTATGATATCATTTGTAATACAAGGTTTAGGTGTATTTAACATTTTTCCATGAATTAGTTTCTTTGTAAACAGTATTCAAAGTAACCTATGAATCTGTTCCAGAATTGGCTACACTTTTCTTTAATTATGCATCTGTTCCAGAATTGGCTACAGTTTTCTTTAATATTAAGTGTGGTGAGTATGTCTCTCCAATTTGTATTTAACAAATTATCTTTGCATTCTTCAATTCCTTTATCATTTGTTGAACTAGTAGTTTTGAAATTATTTTTAGTTGCATCATGCACTTGGATATTCAATGTCAGCAAATGACCATTGTGCTCTGAGACACCATTAATTATACCAGAATTACAATATGACTGTGCAGACTCAATGAACCTCTGAAAATATTAACGATAACAATGTTGCTGGTTCCAACATTATTTTTGCAAACTGTACAAGGGAACGATGTTATATGAAACGAAAGGAACTTTTAGAGTAGCTCCAGCATAGGTACATTCTAAAAAATTTAAATTAAAATGTCCACTTAACTTTTTGTTGATGAACCAAGTTATTTCATAAAATAAAAAATTACTAGATGGATCCCTATAAATTGTGACTGTTTTTGTTAAATTTCCAAGAAAGGCTAACTGTGCAGCACAAGCTTCAAAATGGTTATTATTGCAAAATCTATCAATATCAATGTTTTTATTCTTGTGTCTTATATTAATGTAAGTGGCAAAACCTTCTTTTATATTACATTACATTAGTTTTATTATGTTAGACCCATAGTGACAGGTCTCTAGGCTGTTGAATGAAGTCAAAGATGTCCATTTTATTTTTTAAACCCTCGAGCGGGGTTTTTATAACGTGAGCAGGGATGTGGCATACTTCGTACACATGTAAACAATAGCTGTCTTCATACTAACAAGATAAAAGTGTATGAGCAAAACTACAGTTTAATCTCAGTATAATGAAACAACGATAAACTGAAGTTTCATAATATGAGCTACAAAGGTTGGTGGCTATTTAATTAATCAATAATAAAATAAACTTTCATTGTATCATTCAGTTGCCAGGGATGGCTGTTACCCCGCGGTAATGACTTACTCAATGTATTCAACAGTGCAGCTGCATCAGAGCCCAGGCAATCACTTATTTGATTACTAATAGTTATCTCATAGCCAAATGCCTCCTTGGGGGTTATGGTGCTAGCTCATATTCTGGGTCTTTCCTTACGTGGAATGTAATTTTTTCTCACACAGCTCTCTGTCTATTTCATATTACTCGTCAATAGTTAACACCAATATGTTGTTTTATTAGAGCACTACCTCTAATTATGAAATACCCTAAAGCATTAAATGTAAGAGTGTTTGTAAAGATATTTTCCTATGGTATTGAAGGAGTTGCCCAACAGAAATTTCTTTATTTCAGGCTTAAACTTGATCATATTATCTAGATAACATTTAATGTGGTTGTCAAATACATGTATACTCATGAATCTGTCTCCTGTTTGACTTAACAGTAATGTCTTGACCTGGTTGCTAAGTTGTGCCCATTCATATTTAGCATTCCTGTATCAGTAGCCTAATAATATTCAGAAACATGTATTATGTCAACATTATTTGGAGGTTCCAGTTCGTTTAAGCATATTAGAAGTAAGTTTACTGTATGTCTTAACTCTCTAATTTTTGATTCAGTACATGTTCTTTGATTTGTTTTTAACTTGATCTAGTTTCAATTATGTAAGTTCTTATAATACTGATAGCCTGAAATCTGGATTTCTCCTAAAAATGTACTACATACATCTCTACCCTTCTAAATCTGTGCAATATCTAGATTGTTTTTGTTGATGTTTTGTGTTTTGTGCCATCTAATGAAGAAAATATATATTTATAACAAACCTCGTCGTTCTTCCTAGAGGACCATCTTTGAAAGGAAGTTCAAAATAGACAATTGGCCACAGCCAGAAAACCAAGCTGTAAAATCTACTGATCCATCTCAAGATGAGAGCGTAGGCCTCAAAATGGGTTATGGAATAAATAAAAGTGACTGAAATAGAAACTGTTTTAATTTATCTTTTATGTCAAAAATAGATGCAGTTTCCTAACTGCAGTCAAACATGGGCGACATAAGTGTATGAAAATGACTTTGCATACACTAAATCACAGAATGTCGATCAATCAAAATAATGGGATATTTTAATCCAGTCAACTATAAGTAATCCTACAGAGCCTTATCATTCAGAACATAATATCCTTCAGGGCAATTCACATAAGCCATCATGTCACTCATCACGATATAGGGCATATTCAAATTATCCCTTAGGCGACGCCACATCAGTATGATAACAAGTAGCCCTATATCAAATGGTGAAAGTGATATTATGAGTTACCATTTCTGATACAAACAGTATACAATTGGAACCGAGGAACTAACAACAATAAAGTTTATTAGTGACCAAAGACAAATTAATAATGTATGTTCTCGATCTGTCCTGTGTGGTAAAATTCTGAGAAGCGAAAAAACATTTCAGAACACCGACATTTATTTGCTAGCGAAAATATATACATTTGAACACATCAAACAATATTTATAATGGTATAAAAAGAGCTTGTTTACCTTATACAATTTATATTTCTTCTTATTTAAGTATAGCTGACTTTTTCACTTAAAACGTTATAGAATGAAAGTTGCTTTATTAACTTATGTTAAAATTTATATATGGTGTAGGGGGCACCTTTGTTCTGTTATTGCAAAAACTAAATGATTTTTGGCTTTCACACCTCACTTGTGGAAGAACACTCAATGGAAAAAAATGTCTGTAGTGTCCAAGATGGTCAGTTACCATTGGCTGCCGTGTTTCACACTCCAGCCACCTGAGGCGCTGGGTTTGGATTTGTTTTACGCGTGCAGTGCAATGTTCCATGAACGTTATTTTAGGATGATGATTTCTTGGCAATTATATATAGTCTTGTCAAATTCCTTTCTAGCACTAAAAAGTCCCATGTATTAACAAGTATCTTATTGTGTTTATTAGTTAGTAAATGTTATCAATTCTTGGTACACTGGAGTTCATATTTTGTCATATTGGCTAAGTACCTATAATGTACAACTATAAATGTTTGGATGTCTGACACCTAGTTGCACCACTTTGATGACCCCGACATGATCTCAACCTTTATATTCAGTCTGTGTCACCAGAAGAAGCAAGACTAACTTCTAAAAGTGAATGAAAAATTTTCATGAAATGCAAGACACATTGGACGCTGAAGTACCTCAATTTCACAACACACTGTGATATTACCTCGTAATTCTATGTTATAGTCCACTCAGTTACATTACCCGAGAATAATTAAGTATTTGACCAAATTTACCTTAATGGTCAGCTAGCTTGATCATCATTAAACAGCAGAAGTCAAAGATATAGTAACTACACTCCTGAGCGTTGTTCCTATGACAAATACAAGTCCAAATTAATTAACAGGTTTTCTGCCTAGCAAGACGAGCGCTTGTGATGAGTCCTAGTGGAAAAAATTTCAGTGACAGGAAGCGTCACAATTTTCAGGCATTAACACAGTAAAGTCGACGTGGGCTCTGTACCTGATACCTTACTATGTACATTGTGAAGTAGCCCAGGGGAAAGCTATAGTTGCACCTCAGACGGAAATGCCATTAGACGATGTCTTGGATCTGGTCAATAGGATACAAGATGCATTAATGTCAACTTCAAACAATGAAGTGGCAGTGCCATGCAACAATGCTTTGTCATTAAAGGTGACTTGGACAGATTATGATTGCCTCGCACATAAGGTCTGACTAAAGATCTCAGTGACCTGTTGTCCCATCACAACTGCAACAATGATGGGGGATGCTAATGCAAGAGACAACATAGCCATTCCTGCATGAAATCCTTGGCCCAAAGTGGCGGAAAGCAGCCATCTTCTGTTTGCTGGTATCACAGGAAGTTCTGAGAGAAGACACACAAGTGCACATTACCTCGTGCTTACCCAAATGCCAGTGGCACCTGCATGTAGGGACATCTGATTGCTAATCACAGTCTCAGCATCTATTTATCAGTGAACCGAAAATAGTATAAAAATTTCTTTTGGACACTGGTTCAGACTTATGTATTTACCCACTTACCTTACTGCACAACTGACATCCACCAACGTTGTTCTGCCTCTCTGAGGCAAACAATTCATTTATAGTGACTTATGACAATCATCGTATTGAGTTGGACTTGGGTTGGACTTGGCTTCCACTGGAATTTGAACGTCATTGTCACGGAACCCATAGTCAGAGCAGACTTCCTGGTGGATTATCACCTGCTACCAGATGTGGTGGATGCAAGACTCATCAGCAGCATTACAAGCCTTACAAATGCAGGATTCTGGCGTAGTGCAGTGGTGCACAATACCAACCTCTTCCAAAGGCAGATTGTAAATGTGGTTAGATACTTGAACTGTTTCCAGCTACAACACAAATCCCAGGCACTCCAAGATAGGTATGTCACAATACCTTCTATTACTTAAAAACGGCCGACGGCTCACCAGTTTCATGCAAGCACAGGCGATTAACACCTGACCATTTGGCTATCGCAAAGCAAAATGCGACTCTATGCTCAATGCAGGTATTATTTGCTCTTCTAGCTGCCTATGGTCATCGCCTCTCCACCTAGTATCCAAGAAGTGTGGTGCTTCTCATATGTGTGGTGATTATGGTGCACTTGCAATGCAAGAACAAGCCAGATAGTCATCCAGTACACCTGTTAAGAGATTACAAACGTGCTCTGCATGGTGCGACCATGTTTAGTGTGCTAGACTTCACAAAGGCCTTTACGCAAATTCCCGTGGCAGAGGAGAATGTTCCGAAAACAGCACTAATTACGCCATCTGGACTTATTTGAGTGTATCTTCAAGACATTTGTTCCAAACAATGCTGCACAGACTTAGCAAAGGTTTGTTGAGCCTCTGCTGCAAAGACTGTCGTTTTTGTTTTGCCAACCTAGATGGCATCCTTGTCTTTTCAGATACTGAAGAACAGTACCCCAGCAACATTTGGTGGCAATCTTTCAACGTCAGAGCAAGATTGTGTGATATTGAATAGCAGCAGGTGTGTATTCGACGAACCACAGATTATCTTTTTGGGCCATTTGATTTCGTCAGCAGGGTCATACCGCTTCTGAGAAACTATTTCCCATAACGAAGATTTCATAGCCATATACAGCAAGGAACTATATCATTTCCTATGAAGCCAAATTTTTACCATTGTCATCTGTCCTTGTTGGCCGAGTTGCAAGGATGATTGACAACAGCACTCTCCCGACCTAAAACTAAGGGCATTGCTCACACCTCTAGCTTGGGTGGTAGATGCTAGTCACAGCTAATTTATCGTATCTTCGCCTTTTTTTCATACAAGCACTCTCATTCACAGCATAAATAGAGTACATACTGTCATGGTCTTCTTGCCATTTGTGAATTAATTATGCACTTACTCCCACACTCCCAGTTTGAAACGCTCACCATGTCAGCATAGTCAATTAGAGTTCATTGCACAATTTAGAACTGACATCTGTCAGAATCCAGTTACTGACAATGTCATAGCTGACAGTCTGTCTCAGGTTAGTAGTTCAGTAAATGCTATTGATTTTGCACAACTTACAAAGGCACAGGGCTACAACTAGGAATTCCAGAAGGTACTGAAAGATGTGTTGTTCAGTCTACAGATAAAAGTGATCGACGTACCTGGCACAAACGTGAAGCTACACTGTGATATTTTTAGTGGAAGTCCTCATTCTTTTCTGCCAGCCCCATTCGGCATATGTGCATTTGACTGACTGCACAACCTTTGTCACCCTGGTGTTAGATAATCAACTCGGCTGGTTTCAAAACGTTTCGTATGGTCGTGGATGCTAAAGGATTGTCGCTTGTGTACACGTTTAGTGTCAGCATGGCTAGATATCCTTTCATATACACTAGTAACTATTTCAGATACGATAACACTATTTGTGTTTGTACACATGGATACTGTAGTTCGCTATCTCCATCAAATAGTCAGTGCTATTTGTTAAGTGCAATCTATAGTGGCCAGAAGGAATACCAGTTTGGCAGAAACCCTAGACTTCAGTTTTATGTTTCGATTTTGCACTTCGATTGTCTGCTGTCTACCACAACAGACTGCAGCTGACAATTTGAACCAGAGCTATTTACTTGATTTACGAAATTCTGTGGCACTATTCATTGTAGGACAATAAGCTACCACCCAGTGGTCAACAGTATGTTTGAATGTTGGCACTCCTCGTTGAAAGCTGCCCTCATGTGTCATGACACTTGTGGGACAATAGTCTTTTACGTCGTCTTGACTGGTCTTCACAACGGATATAAGCTGAACTTGGATTCTTCATTAGCAGGGCTCACGTACAGTGCAGTACTGTGAATCCCTGGCGATTCCTCGTCCCAAGTTCTGTGTAGCTTCCTGATCACGACCGAACAGACTTCGTTTGTCACTTGAAAGAGACCAATCTATGAGCAGTGTGATTTACAAACATGCACACAAGACATTCTATGCACAGGTGGTATCAAACCAGTGCTACAACTGCCTTATACAGGCTTGCATGGTGTCATTGAAAGAGGAGCATGAAATCTGGACATTCTAGTGAACGGAAAAACTATCACAGTCTTGAATGACAGGGTCAAACCAGCTTATGTGTTCACAAAAGTACCGCCAATATATGTAATGCAGAACAAGTTTGAACCTCATCTTGAAGCATAATCGTATCTTCCCAAATCAGACGCGGTACCTGAATGTGGAACACGCTCCGGGCGTCGAGTGCACTTCCATGCAAAATTTTTGGACGATGCTCCACTTTCCCCGAAAAGGCTGATGTGGTGACAAAGATCGTCAATTATTGTCGGCTGCTGTGATTACATGAACTGTCACGCCAGAGGCACTGCGTTTTGGTTTGTTCTCTTGTGCAGAGCCACGTTTCTTGAATGCTATTTTAGTAACGCGGTTGATTGACAATTATAGATACCTGTAGTATTGTCAAAGTCTTGTCTAGCGCATTTTGGTTTGTTCTCTGTGTGCAGAGTGACATTCCATGAATGTTATTTTAGGATAGTGATTTATTGGCAGTTATAGATAGCCTTGCCAATATTTTGTCTATCACTAACTAGTCTCAAATATTATCGAGTATCTTTTCTGCTTCTATTAGTTAATATATGTAATTTGTTCCTATACACGGGCTTTCATTTTTCGTGCAATTGGCCTCAGTATCTCAAATGCGCAGCTATAGTTATTTGGATGGCTAACATATATTTGTGCTGATGTATTGAAGACCAAGTGTTCCTGGAAAATTTGCAGTTTACCACGAAAACAAAGCGTTATAATAAAATTAAAATTAAGGAGACAAAAAAGCATAAAATCGACTACTGTCAATGCAGACTTGAAAATTGATTAATTTCCGATGTTAACAGACGATTATGCTGTCTATACTTTTTTCGCCAGATACCTTGATGTGAAGTGACATGATGGACCATTGACAATCGGTGTAAATGACGTCACCTGAAAAGCATTGTGGAAGGATTTCACATGGTGGTTAGTGTGAAGTGGCCTTTCAGCTTTCATAAACAGCTGAATTTATGAATATGTCTGGGTCAGTGTTACAGCGAATTTCAGTAGTATCCCGTTGTAATGAAATCTAGACATTTCGCTGCTTACAGGTGTTGATAAATATCAAAGGGACAGTTGAAAAATGTGTGCCCCGATCAGGACTCGCACCCGGGACCTCCTGCTTACATGGGAGATGCTCTGTCCGACTGTATTTTTTCTTTCTCTTTTCTCTTCTTTTTTTTGTATCTGATTTTGTTCGTTATAGATCGTTGCAATTGTTCATGGCGCACGCCCGCTGAAGTTCTTTATTTGAACCATTCACTCAGTTATTTTATTACAGAGGGCAGCTGACCCTCTGACCGAACACGCTGAGCTACCTTGCCGGCGCCTGAGCCACCAAGGGCACAGATAATGACTGTCTCTGGCACGCCTGAAGCAGCGAATGGTCTAGATTTCAGTATAACTTGATTCTTCGAGATTTGTAAGATCACCAATGATATCTGTACAGATACCAGCTTCACAATAGTATCCAGTGTGCTTGACACTAGAGAAACACAGTAATCACTGAAATATTGTAGCCACATCACTTGGCTGCACTTTGCAAACTGAGATACACTTCACAGGTTGACTTATTAAAACCACGTTTAACATGACGAAATATATGCTATCAATAATAATTTGCGGGTATCCTCTGTAATTATGACATCCGTTTCGTTTTCTGAAGGCTAGATCAAATTAAGCTTATCACCCGTCTATGTGAACATCCACAAGTTACATTGTATGAAGCTATAACATATACTAGTCGGGCTTAAACTACGTTAAAATTATCTAAATTTGTCACTTTTACCTATTTTCAGTAATTATAAATGTTATAACCAGAAGACAGACGTGTAGAAATTTCATACCACCCTCAAAATACTATCTGAGTAACTGTTTTGCATTCATTCTTTACAGTGGTTCAGATTTTCTAGCCATAAGTTACAGACGGATCGATGTGCATTATATTTGAGAAACAGTAGACATTACTGTAGATCACGCGGAAATAGTTGATTTAGTATGTTCGTGTTTTAATCATGTATCTCTGTGTTTCCGTGACTGCGATTGCAACGCTGTTACCGAGAGTGTTGTAAACTACATATTGGTTTTACGTATTAAGATGGCTCTGTGTTGTTGTGGGAAGGTGTAGTTGTTGTTTACGCCGTGTGTGAGAAGTTGTGTATGTTTGGAATCGTAATATTTTTGAAAGATCCGAACTTGCTAAAAACACAGGTGAGGGCTTACTATGTTGTTTCTTCCAGAAATGCACTCCAAATTTAAATATTAGGTATAAGTAACTGTGTATGTGTGTGTTTGAGAAGTCAGCTGCATTGTACTACGGATGTATCTCTACAGATGTTAGGTACTGTGATTGTGTATTACCGTGCCAAAGCAGAATGAGGAAACAACTGAAGGAAAATATGAACTGAAGACTGGTAAATAACGTACTTCCAGTCTTTATATGTGTAGTTACAACGGCTTCGGCTACACTGGGTGACGTACGTCAAAACTCACGGAGTATTTAAAGAAAGCGTAATTTCATCTACATTGAGAGCATTTTTACGCTGGATTCCGAGACAAATGTTTCGATTTTTTCGAGATATCCATTAATACTCAATAATGTACTAGCTATTAATGATACCTTACCACACCAACCGTGTTTGTGACGCCTTTAACAGACCTTCGTTGTGTGTCGATTACTATGAAAACTGAGTGCAGAAGAAAAGTCCAGTGTTATATATCTGCCGTCCCTGCAGAATTACACCAAATTTTTAAATTAAATAATACTTTTTAGCTACTAGCTCCCACTTTTCTGTGACGAGAATGCGTTGCTCTGTATTCACCGGAATATGAAAACACTAATCATTGTGTTTGTATGATAGAATTGTGGACTAATAACGTTCTGTACCACATAAAGGATCCTGATGCACATCTACATATGAAAAAACAACAGCTTTGAGTGGATCTTTTATTGAGATTGCCTGCTACAGGCAGAAAGATCATGAATATAATAGCATAATACAACATTTGTACATACTTCAGTTTAGGCCCGCATATAAGAAACAAGACTGGTGAACTTACCCACGTAATAGTGTGTATGTTACTGTCTCTGAAAAGCTATTTCGCATTGTCTGCTATTATTAGGTTTGTTTGTGAATAGTGTTTTATTTGTCTCGTAACATACAGTTTCTAATCATATGATTAGTGTACAGGAGACACGTCAAAAAATGGATAACACAACTTGGGCCTAATGTGTACAAAGAATTTTAACATTAATATAAACTTTTATTTTTCTTTCCTCCCTTTTCTGAAGGACAGCTATATTTACACACAAGACTATATGTAAATATATCCTGCTCAATTGTTCAGTTCATCCTTCATGAACTCCTCAACAGTATAGTAGCAGTGTTTGACAAGTATATTATATGGCTTTGTTTTCAGTGTCTCTAGGTTCATACTCAGAACATTCTTTCCTTTTAGCTTGTTATGAATTTTCATTGCCATATTCTGAGGAGACTGCACATATAGGTTTAAGCAATGAGCGGGAAGCATAAAATTGTCTTTGTTTCTTGTGTTATATGTGTGATTGAAACAGTTTTTCTCGGATAACTCTAAAGTGCTGTGTAGAAAGATGATAATATCATAGATGTATAAGGAGGGAACTGTTAATAACTGTTGTTTTTCAAATAGTGGGCGACATGATGTCCTTGGATGGGCAGTACACATGTTCCTTATTATTCTTTTCTGTAACTTTAGTATGCGCAATATATTGCTTGAATTTCCCCCAAAAAATAATACCATACCTTACAACTGATTGAAAGTAGCTGTGGTATGCAGTTTTCCTTGTATTCATGTCTATGGCATCAGCTAATATTTGCATAGCAAATGCAAAACTACTAATTTGTTTAACAGGTAGTCAACATGTTTATTCCAATTTAAATTTTTATCTAGGTTTAACCCTAAAAACTTCACAGAATCCTCTTCTTCTATATCCTGATTTTTATGAGTTATTTTAATTTCTTGGGGCTTTGACTGTTTTGTTCTGAATTGAACCATGTGAGTTTTGGGGATGTTCAATCTTAATCCATTCAGTTGGAACCATGTTTCTAGTTTGTTCATTGTGTTTATTATGTAGAGAGGGATGTTTTCTGGCTCCTGGTTTTCAATTAATACAGATGTGTCATCTGCAAATAAAATCGATGGATCATTTATATTGTTCGGTAAATCATTAACATAGAACAAAAACAAAATAGGTCATAGAATCGATCCTTGAGGGATACCTTAGCTACTAGCTAAGGTCTGATAGCACTCAGGGGTAATGGTCTAAGAAAATTAGGGAACCACTGACCTAGGTGGATATAGGAAGCCACCTAAAAGCCACATCCAGGCAGGATGGAACACTAAACCTAGTGCTAATTTGTGCTGCTGTCCAGTTGGGTACGCTTAGAGCTTAGTTAATGGAAGATGGAAGCCTTTATTAGTTTTGGTAAGCTTTGTGAAAACATTTTGTCTTTGGTACTGCAAAAGATCAATCTCAATGTTTCAGCTGGATGATTTAAGTGAAACCCACATATGCGAATCTGAAATTTAGGTGAGGAAGTAATTTAACAAATTACAAATTTTTGGCCATTTGAACTCTGGAAAATTAAGGGGAGTAATACAGAAATTCAGCCTTTCTGTAGTTGATTCGGTTGACCTTTTATAGAACTTCATATGGGCAAATATAATTGGTAACGTGTTTGATGGGGGGGTCACAATCAGAGCTGCTTTTTCCAGTAAACTCTCTTGCAAAAACTTCTTTGATGTTTTGTAATAAATGTCACTGTTACCTAATGCCAAAGAGAATTATTTATCACCTCCAGTATTCTCTCTCTCTCTTTCCAGTGACTGGCTAATCATGTCCCTTTTCAGTCTACATAACCAGAATAGCTGCATTTTCAGGGGCCATGCATGATTGCATGTCCCCATCCTCATATCTATAATCCACAAAATTTCATTTAGTACATTCTGTATTTTTTTTCTTGGTGGTCAATAAATAAGTTTCTTTGTTGGCAGATACTCTAATACACCATGTATAATGGAATTGGTTTACCGACTGCCAGAGGCTCGGGAACTAATGGCTATGTTCAGAGAAACTGGGCATTTGTACGTAAAACGAAGGATAAAGTGACGTACAAGACTGAAGAAGAACTGGAGAAATTAGAATCGACAAGTAACAGGCAACCAAACAGAGAAATATTGGATCATGAAAGGAAGAGGAAAGTCGAGATCAAATGCATGGAACTGGAAGAAATTCTTGAAGATCAAGGGTATGGTTAAAAATAATTTTTTTCTTTTTGAATTACAGCAGTATACTTTTATAATAAATTGTTTTTCATGTGTAGTTTGTAATAACAAGTAAAATCAATGGATAACAAATGTAGTTGCTTAACTAATTCATAACTAACAGTTACCATTACCCACTGCATGTGAGTTTGCATCCAGTCCCTATCAGTGTACAAACCAGTTGACTGAAATATAGCATATATAAGTGCCAGGCACTTAAGTGTGAATTGCAGAGTAACCGTGTAGATGTAGACAGTTCATTCTGTGTATCATGTTGTTGTTTTCAGTCATATCATGGACACCATTGTCATTCCATCACACATTCATAATCATAATGTGATATAACAATACATAGGTTTTTGCAGATATTCAAATGAAAACTAAAAATATACAGATATGTGACAGCACATTTCCCCTAATACATGGAGTGAAATCCAGTTAATTCATAATAATGTTTGTATACTTTGAAATGAGTGCTCAGAAGACCAACACTGCCAAGGTTCAAGATGCAACCTTTTATATAATGCTTTCGATTTCAATTCATGTAGGTGTGGAAAAAACCTAACTGATTGCAAAACTGATGAAGTACGTAAATTTTTGTCGTAATTCATATTCTTTTTTTTTTTATTTTCCTTACTCCTGTCTTAATAGTTATGGCTGCTGCAAGTGCTGGAACAGCTCTTTATTTTGTGAGAACTATTCAGGGAATGAACTTAAACAAAAATTTGGCCCTATTTCTAACAGACTTGACCAGAAAGCTGTTTATTATTATTATTATCATTATTTAGTGTATCAGTATATTTTTAGCAGTTGAACTGCAGATTAGGAGAGACAGTAATATAGATATAAATTTTGCAGACAGTGGCTGTCACAAGTATATAGGCCTAATTCTCTTGCTTTCGTGCTATGAATTATAGTGGTTTAAGTTAAATGAGTGACAGAACATCTTGGTAACAGTTACATGTATATCAGAAGAGAATAAACAGCTGAAATTTAAATCCTATAGTTTTTCGTTACTGTTATGACACTTAAGCTGCCAAGCCACCAAGATCAGTAGGATAGACAGTAGTAACCAAACCATCACAGATAATGCATCATCCTTTTAAGTAACCACAGCTAATTACTGTTTTTTCTGAATGTCTTTTAATCTCAAAAAAATGTAGGTGTAAATATTAGATTTACACGGCCTGACAGAAGAGTGATCACTTAGAAGACATGGTCGAATTCCAGTGTATCTTTGCAAATGTCCATACAGTGTATGTAAATGATTAAAGAGTTGCAATTATATGTGACAGGTAGAATGACTATAAGAGTGCATTAGTGATGTTTCTGTTTGTTGTTGTTGTTGCTAGGTGTGGTGGGGTATATAAGGGGATGTGAACAGGGTCAGATATTGAGTGATCACTGGGAAGAGCACAGAGGTGTCACATACTCATCTGAGACAGCATTATAAGGACTTGAAAGACTTCGGAAGGTGGCTCATTATGGGTTTCCATTTGGCCGGCCGGTCAAATGTGCTGTCTCTAGATTTGTGGGGGATTCAGATGTGACTGTGGCCCATTGTTGGACTGTATGGGAATATGAGGGCGGGCGTACTCCTCATCAAGGTTGCTGTTGACCACGTCCGACCACAGCAAGGGGGGAGGATCACCTCATTGTGCACCAAGCACATCATAAACCCCTCATTTCTATGCCTGCCCTCTGTGAACAAGTAATGGGCTCTCTGAAACATTCTATGTCATTCCACATCATTGGTTGGAGATTAACAGGAACTGAACCAGGGAATTACTGTACCACGCTCAAGCTTCTATTAACACCACAACACAAGTAGCTACATGTGGAGTGGTAATTTGACTGTGACGCATGAACTGCTGATGAATGGTGACACATTTTAGTGATGAACTATGGTTCGACACTATCCTTGATGAGTATCACGGCCAAGTTGATGGTGAACTGGGGTGAGGCCCCATTCTTCAAATCTTTTGGCGGGGCACAATAGTGTTGCTTTTGGTGTCACAGTGTGGGGAGCCACTGGTTATGGCTTCAGGTCATGGCTGGTAGTGATTGAGGCAACTCTAATGGGACAGTGGTACATCATGGGCACCTTGCTTTCTCATGTGTCACTTCTCGTGCAACAGTACCGTGGTGCCATTTTCCAGCACAACAATGCTTGGTCTGGAAGACCCATAGATCTGTCTCCAATAGAATGTGTGGGACCAACTTAGATTTCAACTCGGTCTCAGTGCTAATATCCAGGATACGAAGGACCACTTACAACAATTGTGGGCCAGTTTGTCTCAGGGGAAGATACTACAGCCTTATGACACTCTTGCCAACTGAATCAGTGTATGCTTCCAGGTCAGAGGGGATGTAGCAAAATATTGCCAAATTCTTTTTAAATTTGACTCTATTTTGTAATCACCAAAATAACATCATGTATCCTCTTTGCCTGAGGAAGTTTCATCTCATTTCCTCCTCCCTTTGTGGGTGCTTTATTTTTTTTTTTTTGGCAGGCAGTGTATTTGCAGTAAATCCATTGCGTTTGCTATGCCACATGTTATTGGCTTTGAACCATAAAGAAGAATTGTGACGTACACTTACACCAGTTTCATTTTATTCCCTGTCAAATGTTGTTATATTTTTCTTCTTCTCTCTGAATGCCGTCAATGAAACCTTGAAGGTGGAACCGAGCGAGATGGTGCAGTGGTTAGCACACTGGACTCGCATTCGGGAGGACGACGGTTCAATCCCGCGTCCGGCCGTCCCGATTTAGGTTTTCCGTGATTTCCCTAAATCGCTCCAGGCAAATGCCGGGATGGTTCCTTTCAAAGGGCACGGCCGACTTCCTTCTCTGTCCTTCCCTAATCCGATGAGACCGATGACCTCGATGTCTGGTCTCCTTCCCCAAAAACAACCAACAACAACCTTGAAGGTGAAGCCTTATGTGTTGTGGTAAGACAATTAACTCACAACAATAATAAAGTAGAGATTGGCAGTGGTTTTCTTATCTGCTGTTTTTCTGTAGTTTTGTCAATATGTAATAGTGTTCCGTGGAAGGATAAACAATAGACATTTGATTGAGATTTCTGGGAAAGTCCAGTACACCACAATGCCATAGTGCAAACTATGTACTGCAGCAGTAGTTGCAAGGTTTGTCACATAGCAGTCAGAACAGACATAAAAAAAAATTAATAATAGATTGGTATAGCCCAGATGAGAGTGACAAACCCCGTTGGGTCAGTTACTGAACAGGTATGTGAGGAAGGCTGCTGCCTCCAATTGCATATCTGACATGGAGGCCAAGAAAATAGGATAATAGATATTATGGTTGAATATAGCCAGTCCTTTTTTCTTGCTCCCTCGTGTTAGTTGAACAGGGCAGAATATGGCTGATATTGGTATAAAATACCTAATGTTTGGTGCTTTATGGAGCTTATTTATAGATGGAGAGTAATATGGAGTAATGGCAGGAAAGATTTATATAATGTGTAGTAAGCAGCTTGTTAGATTGGGAAAGGACAACATCTGTAGATTAATTAAAACTGAAGAGAAGAAGAAGGCATACGATAAAAAAAGGGAGAATGACAAAGAGAGAAACATGTCTTTATCAGCACAGAATGAAATGTAGTTATCAGAAGACAACAGGAAAAGTTGTAGTCTGAGGAAAAATGGTAGCTGGAGAAGAGCAATATGCAGCAGAAAGTGTATTCACAAACAGTTGTATGCCTGTGTGATAAATTAGATATGTAATGTATTCATAACACACCTAATATGTAGGTTCAGTTCAGTTGATGGAAAACAGAGAATATATGTGGAAATGAGTGCACCGTTTTGTGAGATAGTTTTAAAACCATAAATCACACTTCTTGTGTGGTACTTGGCAGTTGAGGGTATGCCACTTTGTTTGTTTCTCATTTTGAATGAGGAAATTAAGATGAGTAGTAGTGTGATCCACATGTTAAGGATTCATATTTGTAGCTCATTTTATCATGTAAGCAAGTGCAGAAGTTTTTACAAGATAACATATCAACTGAAGGGTCCAATTCCACCTGTGTGCTTTACCTTGTGACATAACTGTGAAGTGTTGTGTGATGTCATTGAGGTGAAACATGTTTGAGATTAATTGTTTTTGTAGGAGGTGTGTTGGAGTAAGTGGTGTCACACTCTAGTGTATGATGTTTATGTTTCTAAATTGTTTGTGAGTGATGGTAGTGTGGCATTGGACTTAGTGTTGTACATTAGTCAATGTTTTAGGAGTTTGTTTTTGTTGCTTTAGCAGTGAGTTGTTTTAATGTCATTAGCTTTTTTTCTCTTGTGTTTGTTTTGATTTTGAAATTGTTATTTCATTATGTTGTTAATGGTTTGAAAGTTTTTTTGTGTATTTCATTTGGTACTGTGTATGGATCTTGCAATTAAATTTCCTACCCATTTATTGATTGCTGCTATGGGCAACGATATGGCGACTGCAGTTACATTTCTACAGTTATATGACCTCTTGGCAGAATATTTGAAGTGTCAGCAGTGCATGGAATTTATGAAATTCAGCAAAGACCTTGCTTCTCAAGCGAAGGATGAGAGTATGTGGGAGTGTTTCCAGTGGTTTTCAGTAATGGTTGATTTAGCTTTTTGGTCCGGGGGGGGGGGAGGTAGATTTGTCAGCTAACTTTTGCGGTAAATACATTTTTATATATTATCTTGATTATTACATCTACATCATACTCAGCAAGCACGATGTGTGGCGGAAGGTACTTCTGGTACCACGAACTGATCCCCCTTCCCTGTTCCGCTCGCTAATGGCTCATGGAAAGAATGATTGTCAGTAAATGTCTGTATTAACTCGAATTTTATTATCATGGTCATTTTGCAAATGCTCTTTTGAAGCTTCAGGAGCAAACCTAACCTATCCCTGATGCACAGTGCCTGTCTTATAATGTCTGCCACTGGAGTTTTTTGAACACCAATGTATGCTCTTGCACTGGCTAAGTAATCCTGTGACAAAACATATTGCTGTTTGTAGAAACCCTTCTCTCTCTCTCTCTCTCTCTCTCTCTCTCTCTCTCTCTCGTATCAGTCGTACCTGGCAAGGATCTTAAATTGATTAACAGTAATCAGTAAAGGATTGAGCAAGCACCTTCTAAGCCACTTCTTTAGTTGGAGACCTACAGTCCCTTTAGTTTCTTCCTGTGAATCTCAGTCTGGCATATGCTTTTCCTAATATTAGTTTTATGTGGTCATGCCACTTAAGGTCACATTGGATATTTACTCATAGATGTTATATGGTAGATACTGTTTTCAGCAATCTTTCATCATTAGTGTAGTTGCACTGTTGTGGATTTCGTTTTTTCCATGTATGCAGAATATGTTACATTCATTTACATTCAGCCTGCATTGTTCATCAATCCTCTGTAGGTCATGCTGCTAATCGGTACTGTCTTCTGTCATTGCAATTTCTTCTAGACAACTAACGAGTGAGGTGGCGCGGTGGTTAGCACACTGGACTCGCATTCGGGATGACAACAGTTCAATCCTGTGTCCTGCCATCCCTTCCTCGTCCTTCCCTAATCTGATGAGACCGATGACCTTGTTGTTTGGTCTCTTCCCTCAAACAACCCAACCCAACTCTAGTCAACTGCATCATCTGCAAACCATGTTAAAGTGTTTCTGATGCTTTCTGCTAGTTTATTTATGTACATTGTAAACAGTAACAGTCTATCGTACTTCCTTGGGGATGCTGCTGAAATTACCTTCTTTAGGAGTGACTCATTGAGTTCTATCTGCAAGCAAGTCTTGAATCCAGTGACAAATCTGGCCCGATACTCAGTAAGCTCATATTTTTTTCGCCAAGTAACAGTGCAGGCCAGTGTCAAATGCTTTCCTGGAGTCAAGAAATGTGTAATCAGCCTGAGTGCCATTTTCTACTGTGCCATGAATCTCATGGAGGAACAGAGCAAACTGAGTTTTGCATGATCTCTCTTTGCGGAATCTGTGTTGATTTTTATAGAGGAGATTTTTTCACTCTCTAAAAATATTGTAATTCTTAAGCATAAAATATGTTCCACAATTCTACAACAGACTGATGTGAACAGTATAGGACTATAATTATGTGCATCTGTCCTACGACGCTTCTTGAAGATACGCTGGACTCACATTCAGGAGGACGACAGTTCAAACCTACGTCCAGCCATCCAGATTATGTTTTCTGTGACTTCTCCCAAATCGCACCAGGCAAATGCCGGGCTGGTTCGTTTGAAGGGCTTGGTCAATTTCCTTCCCCATCCTTGACGCAGTCCGAACTTGTGCTCTAAGCCAATGACCCCGATGATGACAGGACGCTAACCCCCATTTCCTTCCTTCCTTTTTGAAAACAGGAATGACCTGTGCTTTTTTACAGTTGCTAGGTGCCATTCATTGCTCCAGTGATGTACGATAAAGTGCTGCTAGAAGGGGAGCAAGTTCTTTTGCATAATCTTTGTATAGTCTTAGAGATATCTAATCGGGCCAGGATACCTTTCCACTAATAAGTGATTGTAGGTGCTTTTCTATTCCCTGATTGGTTATCACACTATATGCCATTGCAATATTCATATGCTGATTGAAAGGAGGGAGCGTGTCACAATCTTCTGCAGTGAAACAATTTTGAAAGACTAAATTCAGCATTTCAACTGTCTCTCAGTAATCTTCGATTTTGATGTCAGTATGGTAACGGAGTAACTACATAGAGGATTTTGAACTGCTTCCTGATTTTATATAAAACCAAAATCTCTTAGGGTTTTGTAGTCGGATCAGTTGACAGTACTTTACTTTCAAAGTCATTGAACACTTCTCACATTGCTCTCCTTATGCTCATTTATTTATTGTGAGAAGTGTAGTGTGTTTCCTTGCATATAATTTTCTTAGAAATTTGGATATCGAAATTAATCTGGGAGTTGTTTTTTATGATCTTGTGGCTTATGTTGGTAGTTGAAATTTATATTTGGTAGTTCATAGTGGTTGCTATATTGGACCATGTTGCAGTTACTTTTGACTCACTAGGCTTTGAAAATATACTGGTGTCTAAAATTAAAGCAACAAACCACTATTTCCTCGTCCTGTGTGTGATCTATGATGTAGTCATACTGACTGTCAACCAGATGTCCATACGATTGTGGTTTGCGTGGAAGATAGCATTCCTGTCAACAGATAAACATGCCAACAATGACGTGAGGGCATCTATGAAACTAGATAGTGTTTGCCGGATTGCCACACATCCACAATCACTGTGTACACAGTCACAGACAGTGCAGGATAGCACAGAGAATACGCCTACCAGACACTCTGCTTTGGAGCACCGTAGAAAGAAAGGAAGCAGGACAATCACAAACTGACTTGGGTTGATGTGAATTGTTCTGTTGTTTTTGGATACAGTTTATAGAGACCAAAACTGACTGGCATGACATTACCGCCCTAGTACTCACTGCAACTGGCATGTGAGCTCACAGCACCCACTGAACATGTTGTATCGAGGCAAACGGTGTGCAGAAGGCTTCATCAGAGTGGTCTTTGTTGTTGGAGACATGCTGCACCTCTACCTCTGTCGCATCTTCCCAGAAGGGCTGAAGACGATAGGGGCCCAAATACTACTGTGGGACATCCTTGAAATATTTTTTTCTACTTTTCCCATTTATCTGTACTTATTTTATTTATTTATTATTCATTCATCTGAGGATCATCTTACAATGATACCGGATTTGTCATCACAATAGAATGAAAATAAGTAGCTCACATATGCAAACACATGGAATGTATGAGTGTATTCTCACGAGGATAGGAAAGATGGTTGGCTGTGGTTTTGGTAAAGAAATATTCCTGGCTTTTGACCGAAATGAGTTAGGAAAACCAGGGAAAACCTAAAACAGTATGGCCAGACAGAGCAAATTCCATCCTCTCAAATTTGGACAATGTGCTTTGATTTATGTAGATTTTTATATTACAAAACAAAGTTTTGCACTTCATTTCTGTATGCACTAAGGACGCCCAGTGGTGACTCCTGAGCAATGAGCTTGCTACTATGCTGCTCCCACTAACTCCAGTCTGTTCGGAGGTGTCTCAGAATCCCAAATGCTTTCCATGCTGTAATATCTCTGTTTGCAAATGCATTCTTAGCATCTCCTGCTATGCCGAGGTGATTTTATTGACGTCATTGATCTTATTTTTCTGTGTACAGGAGGTTGAAGGCAATTACACTTGAAGTTGCTAGTGCAGGAAATGAACAACAGATTGTTGGAGCTCTGAATGTATTCAGAGGATATCATTTTGATTTTTCTGTTGTTTTTGGAGCTAGTACCTTGGTGACTGTAGCTAGAGCGAAAGCAGTTATGCACATTTGGGAGGTTTTAAGCATTTTCAGACAGAGATTATAGCTTGGAAGACATTTGGGGTAATTGAGACAACAGGCTGTTGTCAGAAGGATCCATATAGAACAGTATTGGCAGATAAACCACTAACTGTAAATTCAAGGGGGAAAAGAAGATTAATGGTGATGAGTACATTGTTGTTTCGTGTAAAGTGTGAAGTGATAATTGTAAAATAATTTTGTCAGGCAATGTAATGTTGTATTGTTAGATAACAAGTAAATGTTGGGATTCTACCCTTGTAGTACATCTGTAGCCAATTTCCTGCCCATATATTTGTCTGGGAGCTAAATATCAATAATTTTGTACTCCCATAAAGCTAATGGTAAAGGAAAATGATTTAGGTTTTCTTCTGGAACAGTTCCCTCCACAACTCGTGCTTGGTGTTGATATAAAATGAAAGCATGCTCTCAGATCTCAATACCACCATGGATTTGATTGTTAACCTATATTGCTGCTGCTGTTGTCGAAGTTATAGGCAATTTACTTGTGTTAGGAACATAACAAGTACACACAGACATATTCTAACGGTTGAAAGAGAAATTAAAGGTTATAGATAAGTTGGAAAAAGGCAAAACTGCAATAAAACTTTTTTAGGATTCTGGGATCGGCATATAAACTACGAGACACTTAAAGAAAAATAAAATAAAAAAAAAAAAAAAAAAACAACTGTTAGCTTTTACAACCAAAGCTGACACTTATGCCCGGCCATCATAATACAAGTGCCTGAAAACTTCAACTTACATGAAACTACATGCAGGAGTGCGCTTGTGGTTCCAGCAGAAGGCCTAGGATAACATGAAGTTAAAAATAATAGCTCGCTCGTGGAGGAAAATTGCAACACCCTTGACTGAATGAGGTTTTGGAGACTGTAGTAGTGAGGAATATGATACTGCTAATTGTCTGACCAGTACTGTAGGGAAAAAAGTCTTATTGTGAAGAAGTGGATGATTAAAACCTCCATACCTGGTTAAAAATCAGTCCCTGCAAATTGGGGTCTGAACAACTAAGTGGTGCAGGTATAGTGAACAAAGACTTGTAGATGAAGAGAGTGAATACAAGGCAATTGAGCTATTACCACTGACATTGAGGCACTGAAATCCATTGATCTGTTATTAGAGTACACTGTGCAGAATTTGTTTACCTGTACTGATAGTATGATTTTCTGGAAAATGAGAACCATAATCAGGAAAAAAGTGAATGAAAAACAAAAACACAAAAAAGTGGGTGATAATTTCTTGAAAGTGAACAGGCAGCAGTGTTCTAAGTGTAATTTTGTAAATAAGCTGCCAATTTCCAGCAAGTAATGTATTGTGCTCTCGAATGTGACATGTAGAATTTTTTGTAAATATAGTAGATAGCAATTTCTGGTAAAGACATTTGTATTTTGATTTAGCTATGCAGTCTCAGGGTCCACATTAACCCAGTTTTAGGCTTGCAATGACAGTCGCATGCATGTAACTAGATGGCTTCATGATGAGTACTGTGAGGAGTAGAGAGCTCTTTGTCATGTCATGAGTTTAGTATTTTTCTGTTCTGCACCACATTATCCTGCTATTCTTATTCTAGTAATTCCTCTACATGAAACATACTCGGCTTCTGATTTACTCATGGGCCATTAAGTTTAATTTCTTTATCCAGTAAGTGGATTACTGACAGTGGTTTTTGAGAGGTGAGAGAGAATTTGAAGTGGTGATGAAAGCAGCAAAGGAAAGGTTTTATTGCACTATTTCCATTTGCTGTTCATGTAGTAATATTATTATGTCAAACTTTGTTCTTGTGGTGAATAAAGAAACAGTCTTTACACCTGTTTTACCAACCTGTACCAATAAATATAAACTTCATACTGGATATGTAAGTGAATAGTGCAATGAATAGTCAGTTATGCCCCTGGAAAATGTGTATGCTACTCTAGATTTCAAAGCAGTAAGTTAACTGTAGTAGCAGGGTCCCCCTTTTCTTTGTGTGTGTTGCACAGACTGTCAGTTTCCAGTTTTTTTTATTGTGTATCCAAAAGGCGAATGCCTTATGCTCACTGTAGTGTAAACCACACATATATGTTTGTAATTTGGAACAATTATAGGGGGACACTTTCAGTTTAATGAAGATACCTTTTTTGATTATATTTAGGAAGAGATATTTCACCCAAAATTAATGTGTAATTTTCCCAAGACATATTCCTTTCACTAGGCTGGGTGAAATATATTCATACGTACAAACAATGAAAAGTCTGTATTGGAATATCGACAACATTATGAAAGGGATGGATTGCTACTCACCATAAAGAAGACACATTATTTGTGCACCAGAAGTCATTCTTCTTCGCATAATGCCTTCATCAATCTGGATAAGGGTTTTCATTTATTCATTGTCTGTATACATCAGTGCTAACCAAATGTGAATTGGAGTGCTAACAGCAGAAAAATAGAATATTTGATTATAAGAATTGACAATGAATAACACATCCTTCCCTTCCTGTTTTGTCATTGGTGGTTACTATTGTTTTTCTTAACGTAGGTCCTCGGCAGCCTAGATCAACAATGGACTAGGTAGTTGACAGTGAATTTGTTACTCCACCATTTAATGCATACTGTCGGAGGACCCACATGGAACATTGTACAGGACAAAAGCACCAATCCTATAAACAAATTAACTGCATGTCAATTAAACTGAACTTTGTTTGTAATATACCTGTATATTGTACATTGAGAAAACCTCATTAAATTATTACACAGCCATTGTGTTATAATGCTGGCAATTGCACTGTATCTTATTAAATCTGATTTGTACTGTAGCACTGTAATGGGTTCCATTATAGCTTTTGTTTCAGTATGCTTTCAGGTCTTTATCTCATGTGGTGTCATTCCAGATTTATTCTATTCATACAGCTAAGAGTTCATTGTTTTATCTGTTCGCCACATAACACATAATGTGTAGGACAGTCTAAGGAAACTACCCATTTCAAGGAGGGGAGGAAACAATTAGATACTGATGAGACCATAGCGTATGTATTTTGCCCTGCTATCATAGAGTTCATTAGATCAGTACCAGAAACAGTAAAAGAACCTTCGAAAGTTAATCTCGTGGAAGATGGTCTGTTTCACCAGACCTTGCTATCAGGTTGGTGTTACGTCCGTAGGTAGCCCACATACCACCAATCGAGCTGCATTCTTTTGTCTGTTGATCAGTATGCGGTGGTGAAATGTTTCCAAAAAAGACAAAATCCATGACAGATTTGTCACTTGAATCTGTGAACATAAACACTGCTCAGCTTCTTGGTAGAATTCATAAACGTTATTGACACCATGAAACCTGAAGGGGTGTCCCTAAATCCATAAACATACGAGGGGATGGAGATCTCCTCTGAACAGCACATTGAAGGCAGCCCAGATATGCTCAATAATGTTAATGTCTGGGGAGTTTGGTGGCCAGCAGAAGTGTTTAAACTCAGAAGAGTGTTCCTGAAGCCACTCTGTAGCAATTCTGGACATGGGGGGAGCAGCATTGTCCTGCTGGAATAGTCCACATCCGTCAGAATGCACAATGGACATGAATGGATGCAAGTGATCAGAGGGTGCTTCTGTACGTGAACCTGTCAGAGTTGTACCTAGATGTATCAGGGGCCCATATCACTACAACTGCACATGCCCCTCACCATTACAGAGCCTCCACCAGCTTGAACAGCCCCCTGCTGACATCCAGGATCCATGGATTCATGAGGTTGTCTCCATACCTGTACACATTGTTCCGATCGCTACAATTTGAAATGAGACTCGTCCAACCAGGCAGCATGTTTCCAGTTATCAACAGTCTAATGTTGGTGTTAACGGCCCCAGTCGAGGTGTAAAGCTTTGTGTTGTCCAGTCATCAAGGGTACACGAGGGGGCCTTCGGCTCTGAAAACCCATATTGATGATGTCTCACTGAATGGTTCACATGCTGCCACTTGTTGATGGCTCAGCATTGAAGTCTGTAGCAATTTGCAGAAGGGTTCCACTGCTGTCACATTGAATGATTCTCTTAAGTCTTGGTTGGTCCCATTCTTGCAGGATCTTTTTCCTGCTGTGATTTGATGTTTTACCAGATTCCTGACATTCACAGTACACTTGTGAATTGGTCGTACAGGAAGATCCCCACTTCATCGCTACCTCGGAGATGCTGTGTCCCATCGCTCGTGTGCCGACTATAACATGTTGAAACTTGATTAAATCTTGATAATTGGCCGTTGTAGCTGCAGTAACTGATCTAATGATTGCACCAGACACTTGTTGTCTTATATAGATGTTGCCGACCGCAGTGCTGTCTTCTGCCTGTTTACATAGCTTGTATTTGAATACACATGCCTGTACCAGTTTCTTCGGCACTTAAATGTATACAATGACATGAATCTAAATTTGGTGCATGGCTACCACCACAGTTATTGCAAAGTGTGAAAATACAAAATTCTTCATATAAAAAAGAATGCTGACAACAAAAAACTCAGTAAGCATTGGAATCAGATAAGGGAATAGTTGCAGCAGTCAGCTGTATTCAAAGTGATTGCACTGTAGATAATGTAAGGAAGAATTTAATTTAATGAAAGAGTTTATGGAGTTGTGGAATGCTAAGTGTTGCCAATAAAGTTCACATAAATGAAATAAATGTATTTATTTGTACTCTAAATAACCTAACCTAATCTTCATAAATTCCTCACTAAATGATTTATGCCTTGGTTCACATGTTTTTGGAATAATACGTGGACTGGTTCACTGTGGGATTCAAGTACTATTTTCCAAGCTGGAATCGCTTTCATCTCTTGCTAAAAATCTTAACCTGACCATGAGGTGGTCTTTAGCAGAAATGGCATTCATGATTTAAATAACAATCACAGCAACAGTTATTTTTTTCATTTTTAGCACAATGCCTTTCATGGATTTATTCTCAATATTATCAACTGCAAATATTTACTTATGTATTGTAACTGGTGCTTTGGAAAGTTGGGCAAAAAAAATCTATCCAATTTTCTGATTGTAGTAAACCGTAGACAACTGCAGGCCATGAGAGGCAAAGCAACACATGTAAAAACATCACATAAAATCTACGAGGGTTGGAACTTAAATAGTGGCAACTATTTATTCACAACCGATAAAAAAGAGTTACATGTTTGCACCTGTTACTGTCCTCCAAAGTAGTCACCAGCTTTGTGTAGAACTCGTTGCCAGCGATGTGGAAGGCGTAGTATCCCATTAGCAGAATCTGTTTTGTTGATGGTGCGAATGGAGTGGTCTACTGCCTTTCGAATCTGTGGAACAGTTCTGAAGCGAATGCCACGAAGTAGTTCCTTCATCTTCAGAATCAAATCAAAGTCACAAGGAGTTAAGTCCGGGGAGTATGGTGGATGGTACAGTACTTCCCAGTCCCATGAACCGAAAAGAGCAGCCACAGCTTGTGCTGTATGCGTCCATGCATTGTTGTGCAAAATGATGAGTGGGCTGCACAGTAAGTGTTACTGCTTCTTTCGCAAAGCTGCTCGCAGGTGATGCTCCAAAAACAAACAGTAATACTGTGCATTGACTGTCTGCCGTGGAGGAATGTAATGCTTTAGGATAACACCATCACAGTCGTACACGAGAATCACCGTAACTTTCACCATATTGGGGCTCTGACGCACTTTCGACTTTCGCGGCGACCCATAATGATGCCATTTGTTGGATTGCCATTTCAGTTTTGGCTCGTACAATGTGGCCCATGTCTCATCTAGTGATACGAAACAGCGTAAGAAAGCCTCTCCTTCGCACTCATAATGCTCCACAGCGGTGTTGCCACTTCTTAAGTTCCAACCTATGTATATGCAAATGTTTGCTTTTGGTAATGAGAATAAATTCTCAAAAAATGTCACATTAAGCATGAAAAGCTTTGTAAATAGTGCAGCACGTTTCATTACTTAAATTGTGTGACACATTTACAGATCTTCCGAAAACACTGATTATGATGAATAAAATTAAGGAATGCCACTTCTTAAACGAGTATGTTGGTTGCAGATATGGGGGCTACCTTCAAAAGGACAAATTGAAATTTATGTTGCGCATTCTCAAATAATTCTCACAGTTCTTTTTGCCCTCACACTGTAGCTCAGGAAACAAATTCTGGTGAACACTTTGAGCTTCTCTTCTTGATACCCAGGGTTTCACCCACAGTTGTTTCTATTTCTCTTTCTTTTAAGCAGTGCACTCACTACCAACATTACATTAAATGCAGTTGTATAGATAAGTAACTGTTCTGCATCCATTCCCAAGTAACTATGACAAAAATTTTTACAGTAGTGTAATAATTCCAGTGAAGCAGTTTGATAAAATGTTTGACAGATATCTTTTTCAAAAATCTTTTATAATGTAATCCAGGCCATGGGGTTGCATCAACTTGGCATACCACCATCAACCAGTGTGGTGATGCCCATAAACGGCTTTTCTAAGTTTACAACCGTTATCACTGAATTTCAGTATTTGCCTTCTTGAATATATGATTTGTTTTCTCATCATCCTTCACCTTTTGTAAGAACTTGACCAATGAGTCCAGCTGTTTCTCAACATCTTTCAAGTTTTGTAAGAATTTGACCAGCAAGTCCAGCTGTTCCATGAATATTTCTGTATCAGTTTCACCATTAAATAAAGCAGTGGTGATATCTAGTTGTGTGACATGCAAGTCAAATTTGACTGACAGAGCTGTAAGTAGCCTAAACAATTCGATTCTTGCAAGGATAGAAGTTTTGCGCAAAGTCAATTCCAGGCCATTGGTTGAGTCCTCCTGCAACTATTCATGCTATTCACCTCAGCATAGATCCATCACTTCTGTATTTATTCCTCCCGCCAGTCATATGGTCAATTTCCCTTTTATTTGTTGGCCCAGCTATCATTTTTCACCGGTGACCTCATTTCATCATACATAGCCTCAAACCATTCTCAATGATCTCGACCATGCAATGCATCTTTGATGTTGACCTCTGTTGCATTTTCAATAAGTTAATATCATGAACTGAAACATCTGATGAATCTACACCTGGTGCAGACTGTTGAGCTCATCGAGAATTATTGTCTTCGTCATGTGATAATTCATCATTGGGCTTGAATTCTTTGCCTTTAGTGATTGGAAGCCCATCTTCTTCAAAGCCATATAATGGTTCATTGTCTGACAATGCCTTTGGTTCAGTGGTTGTATCACCATTAAAATCTCCTGCCACATTATTCACGTTGATGATGGTTCATCTCTATATAAGCCCAGATAAATTTGTTTGGGCTTAAAAATGTCATTATCGAGGATGACAACCTCTACAACTTCATTGTGCCCTTTCTTGTTACAAAAGCTGACTTGTATGCTGTTCTATCCCTTTTTTGCTTTTGTTTTGAATTTTGTTCCAACTCTCAACACTTTTTGACTTGTTCACGAAACATTTGCCTGATTTAACAATCATCATGGTACTCACATTTTTACTGTCTTTCTGAATCTATGTGTTGTGTTCTTCAAAGATTTTACTTTTAAAGTCTCAACATTTGGTAGATTCTCATGGGATTCGATAGTTCATCTACAATTGCTCTAATTTTTTGGAAGACTATAGAGCAACATTATTGACAATAAACCACCGTTTATGTTGACATCCAATTCTTGTATGTAGTATCAAAGAATTTAGTCAAGTGATGTTTCACATGATCACCTCGTGGCATTTTCCGAAGTGCAAATCATTTGAGCAGCGTCACTTTGCAAGCTGATTTGTTGGATGTGTAAATTGATCAGAGTTGGAGCCATATCTGATGTGCTATAGTGCAGTTCTTTACTTGCTTTGGGTTATTGGGATTGGTGGATAAAATCAAGCCTGCTTTTGCTTTTCTGTCTGCTGCCAGTGGCGAGCATTTCACCTCCACCAGGCACAGCAGGTTGTAGTATGTCTCCAGATACATATACCCATGTGTTGTTTGTGACGAATAGTATGTTGACTTGTATTCTCCATGTGTTATAATTATTGCAAAACAGTGTTTCTAGTGGAACTCTGCATCCAGCAATCATATGCACCATATCCGTTGTGTTGACAAATTTGTTTATTTATGCACTTTTCTACTTATGAATTTAAGTTTCCTATAGTGCAACCTGAACCCATAACCAGTTTGGATGTGGTTTACAATACAGGCCTGACACATAATTACAGATTTATTCGCAACTCACTGCACAGAGAATAACACAGAACTACCACACTTGAACTATTAAGAAAAGCAGAGAACAGTTGACTTGAAAATTTGTGCATAGTGATGTCCATAGAGACTGAAGAGGCTACAAGGCACTACACTTTGGCCCTGGAGGTCCCAGATTCAATCCCAGGCAGCGATGGGGATTTTTCGTCGTTCCAATCTTTCCTGGACAGCGTCAGGTCCACGGAGCTGCTATCGGATGAGTAACTGAGGACTTCCCTGAGTGTAAAAAGCTGCCCAAAAACTGCATCCAAGCTGGTCAGCGCACCAACCCTTGTCATTAATATGCCTGGCGGATTGGAATCCGGGATCGGGCATACTTCCCCTCCCAGAAGCGGCACTTTAACTTGCTCGGCTGTTCGGGCGGGTAGGAAAGATGCGCATCCTCTGTCTTGCTCTGTTGACTGCTTTTGAAGTTGTTTGTATTTCACCCAATTGTAAGCAACACTCAATGCTTCTTGCTTATTATTCAACAAAATACGAACTTCTTCAAAAGCAGTCAACAGGGCAATTAAGTGATGAAAAGCCATCTGGCAGTGTAATTGTTGGTCTGAAATACAAACTACGCTACTTAAACTTAATTAGCAGCTTTATTAATATTGGCTGATTGCTGCTTTTACTTCTTTGTAAGATTAAGACTGTAGACGTTTCCTTTATTCGACAACAGCCTTTGTGATTCAGGCGTTATATGTATCTGACCGACAACTATATTTGAGAACTGAAATGACATACACATTTTCTTATTGCCTGGAATGTTTAACCAAACTACCATGTATTGCTGCTAGAAGTGGAATTAGTTCTTTCGCATAATCTACATAGAATGTGAAATCGATATTCAGTTACCCAAAAGAAGGAACGGCACTAATTATGAAGCCATACCTGTTCTCGCTTCTTTATCTCTATAGATCCATTTTAGAATTTGGAAAATGTCATTTTGTTTCTTTGAGCTGCTGATAAAATACTTTATTTATACAACCAGTTTCAGTCATCTGACCATCATGAGGTTCATAAAAATATTCACAGCATCATCTTAGGATAAATATAAAACCGTTATTGTCTGATGATACAACTGTGAACAATGCACTGTTATCATATTGTGATGTAAATTACGTCGTCAATCTAAGCAGTGCTCAGCTGTTGAGCCGCCTTTTTGTGGTATGAATGTCTACACAGCGTTAATGCCAATTATGGTTTTAACATGAATGCTTACACTCCATAACGTAGTTTTTATAGACTTATAATGTAATTCATGTTGTATGTTTATGATATAATGAAAGTGTATTGTTCATGGTTTTATTACCTGACGATAATGATTTTACATTACAGTCTGCCTAACATAGTGCTGTGAATACTTTTATGAACCTGATAATTGTCAGATGACTGAAACTGCTTGTATAGATTCCAACCACAATTTATTGGTTGTGAACTGTAGATTAAAAGTGAAGAAACTGCAGAGAAGTAGGATTTAAGGAGATGGAGAAAGAACTAGATGTTCTAGAGAGTTTCAGAGGGAGCATTAGGGAACGATTGACAAGAACGGGGGAAAGGAATACAGTAGAAGAAGAATGGGTAACTTTGAGAAATGAAGTAGTGAAGGCAGCAAGGATCAAGTAGGTAAAAAGACGAGGGCTAGTAAAAATCCTTGGGCAACACAACAGATATTGAATTTAATTGATGAAAGGGGAAAGTATAAAAATGCAGTAGATGAAGCATGCGAAAAGGAACACAAACGTTTCAAAAATGAGACAACGGGAAGTGCAAAATGGCTAAGTGGGAATGGCTAGAGGACAAATGTAAGGATGTAGAAGCATCACTAGCAGTAAGATAGATGCCGCCTACAGAAAAATTAAAGAGACCTTTGGAGAAAAGAGACCCACCTGTATGACTATCAAGAGCTCAGATTGCAGATCAGTCTTAAGCAGAGAAGTGAAAACTGAAATGTGGAAGGAGTATATAGAGGGTCTGTTCAAGGGCATTGTATATTGGGGCAATATATGCAAATGGAAGAGGATATAGATGAAGATGAGTTGAGAGATATGGTACTGCGTGAAGAATTTAACAGAGCAGTTAAAGACATAAGTAGAAACAAGGCCACGGGAGTAAACAACATTCTGTTAGAACTACTGATAGCCTTGGGAGAGCCAGGCCTGACAAAACTTCCATTTGGTGAGCAAGACGTGTGAGACAGGTGAAATACCCTCACACTTCAAGAAGAATAAAATAATTCCAATTCCAAAGAAAGCAAGTGCTGACAGGTGTGAAAATTATCAAACTATCAGTTTAATAAGTCATGGCTGCAAAAAATTAACACGAATCCTTTACAAAAGGATAGAAAAACTGGTAGAAGCTGACCTCGGGGCAGATCAGTTTGGATTCCGTAGTAATGTTGGAACACACGAGGCAGTACTGACCTTACGACTTATCTTAGAAACTTGGTGAAGGGAAGACAAACCTACGTTAATAGCATTTGCAGACTTAGAGAGAAAGCTTTTGACAGTGTTGATTGGAGTACTCTCTTTCAAATTCTAAAGGTGTCAGGGGTAAAATACATGGAGCAAAAGGCTATTTACAATTTCTACAAAAACCAGATGGCAGTTATAAGAGCCAAGGGGCATGGAAGGGAAGGTGTGGTTGAGAAGGGACTGAAACAGTGAACAAGCAGTAAAGGAAACGAAAGGAAAAAAATGGAGTAGGAATTAAAATCCAGGGAGAAGAAGTAAAACTTGATTTGCCAGTGACATTGTAATTCTGTCAGAGACAGCAAAGGATTTGGAAGAATGGACATTGTATTGAAAGGAGAGTATAAGATGAACATCAGCAAGAGCAATGTGATGATAATGGAATGTTGTCGAATTAAATCAGGTGATGCTGACCGAATTAGATGGGGAAATGAGACACTTAACAAAGTAGTAGACAAGTTTTGCTGTTTGGCAGCAAAATAATTGAGGATGGTCGAAGTAGACTGGCAATGGCAAGGAAAGCGTTTCTGAAGAAGAGTGTTTCGTTAACATTGAGTATAGATTTATGTGTCAGGAAGTCATTTCTGAAAGTATTTGTATTATGGCTTGTAGCCATGTATGAATGTGAAACATGGACGATAAACAATTAAGACAAGAAGAGAATAGAAGCTTTTGAAATGTGGTGCTACAGAAGAATACTGAAGATTAGATGGGTAGATCACGTAACAAATGAGGAGGTATTGAAAAAAATTGGGGAGAAGGGGAATTTGTGGCACAAGTTGACTAGAAGAAGGGATCAGTTGGTAGGGCAGGTTCAGAGGCATGGAGGGATCGCCAATTTAGTACTGGAGGGAAGCGTGGAGGGTAACAATTGTAGAGGGAGACAAAGAGGTCAGAAGGATGTCAGTTGCAGTAGTTACTCGGAGATGAAGAGGCTTGCAAAGGAGAGAGTAACATGGAGAGCTGCATCAAACCAGTCTTTGGACTGAAGACCACAACAACAACAAATAAATTATTTTACCAGCAGCTCAAGGCGGTAATACGAAATTTTCAAAAAAGAAAAAAAAAGAAAATATGGAACAATGTTGGAAGACGAGTCAATACTTCGTGCTCCTCTGTTATTGCTTTCGCTGTCTGTATGAGCAAAGTTCGAGATGGTAGATGACTTTGATCTGTTGACAGAAATTACGTAACAGCAGAACTTTTTAATTTGTTTGTGGTTTCATCGGGAAGAGACCTATTTAGGAGATGTAAGGATAAGTTTCTGTAATTTGTTCAAAGAATTTTCGTACTGTTCCCCTTAGAGAACAGCATTCTGAATTCGTAGGAAGTTGGGAGAGTAGAGTCAAAATTGTCCATAAAGAAAATACTGCGGTATTAATGTTCGCAGATCATACGTTCGATAAATGTCTCTGAATGCAAACTCCTTGGTCATCAAACAGCTCGGTGAGCGTGCGGCAACGCGTCGTGGCTGACCGCCGCCTCGGTACAGGGTTTATTTCTGGCTGAGCCTGCAGCCTATTAGCAGGACCGCCCTCTGGATATATGTGAAGGATCAGCCAGCGCTAATGAGGAGCTCATTTCGTGGACGCTCTGGGGAACTCCTGCAGCGAGCCACGTTAATTATGTCGTGCGTGGCTATGTCGCGGGGGCTGGGGTGGACGGGGGGGGGGGGGGGGTGCAGAAGATATGTCCTGCTGTGACCTAACCTACTTTACCGCTGATCGTTCTCGAGACACACATGTGGAGTGGATACAGCACCCCCATTTATAAAGACTTTACCGCATTTCAGTTCGCAAGTAGATTGTCGAGGAAAAGAGTATATAATTTGGCTCAGCACAGTAACAGAACTTTTACGCATGCTGTGTTGAAATTTTGCTACTTATGGAGGAGGTGGGTGCTACGAAGTTTATCGCCACGTCATATGTAGTCGAGTTTGCTGATACAGATGGAAATACGAAAAAATCTAAATAACAGAAAAGTTAGAAAATTGTGCTGTTGTTCCAGTAACATACATATTTCCTTACAAAGGGAAGCAATATGTAACAACCAGGAAACACACGCTATTTTTCATATTTACACAACGAATTTTCTTAAAAACGATGTTAGTCTTTTTTTTTAAGTCAGTGAGGTACTCCTCGATTGCGACAAGCGCTTCGATGGCCAGACTAACAGCAAATGAGGTATGCTTTTTTTTCTAAACCCATAACTAGTATGGTGAAGTTTTCGTTGCATTTCTTGTATGAGAAGGTCCATCAGGACCCCAGTTTTTCATTTCAAAATTAGGGGAATGAAAATAAAACGAACTCTTATAATCGGTTTTATTTTTATAGTTATTAATATTTTAACGTGAACGTACTGAATAATGTGAATTCCAATTATTTTGAAAAAATTTCTTGTTAAATAAATAGTTTAATGTAACAAAAATTCCGTGTGAAAATATTGGTGTGTTTTACCATCACATAATTGAAAAATGGTAGCTCCAAAACTATCTGAAAAAAGGTAACATATTATTAAGTATTTTACACGACAGTCTTGTTTTGGCTTATTGCAATTATCGAGTGACCTGCGAAAATAACATTGGTAAGATTACCTATACGTAAATAGTGGCTGTTTTATGATTACAAACACATATACTGCTGGCTTTCCATACGAATAACGATCTTCTAAAGAAGTTACGTCCAAGCACAACCAAAATCTCAGAATACACCACTTCTGGAATTTACAAAATCACCTGTGAAGATTGTAACAATTTCTATATTGGCCAAAGCGGACGAAATTTTTAACAACAGATTTAAAGACTACACTTTAATCAGTGATAGTAATCCGTCAAACTTTCATTTAAGTCTGAAAAATCAACCACAAAGCCGAAAAAATTGAAACTGCGTTAGAAATGTTACAAAAAATACCGAAGGGACTTGCTATGAACGTTCTCGAAGAACTCTATATTCATACATCATCTACACGGATTTCTAAATGAACACACAGATTTAAAATATAAATAATATCTCGAAAACTTTACTGACGTAACAGAACACGAAAAGAAATAGTCATATGATAAACAAAACTTAAACAGGCCCTAAATAAAATTTAAAGAAAAATAAAGACGACGAAATGTAGTGTCAACTCTCGTAAGCCGCATATACATAGTAAACATATAGCGTCGTAGAAAAGAACTGCCACAACTGAACTGGCAGACTATCTGACAAAAACGTATTTTTACGTCTCGTAGCAAAAACTTTACTGTCGATGCAATGTGGCCATCAGTTCCAACTAAACGTAAGTAGCAGTACAATTGTAAACATAAAACAGCCACGATTTGCGTATAGATAATCTAACCCATGTTGTTTTCGCAGGTCACGTGATAATAGCAGTAGCCTAAAAAAATTCCGTTGTGTAAAATACTTATATATATTACCTTATTGCAGCTGGTTTTTTAGCATTCATTTTCATTATGTCTTTTACTAAAGCATTCAATGCTGCGGGGCCCAATGGAAGGTAAAAAATCACAAAAGTGTTGACTTTCAGAAATAATTAACGGATTATATCCATAGGAAATTTAGCAGTGAAATAATGTAAACAGTAAACTACTTAACCAGGAAGTGGACAATATCAGGTACAGTATTATACACAGCCATTACAGACACTTTAGCACAGTCACTGCATACTCGTTTTGCGC